>NW_023045064.1:87100-210202 GCF_011762505.2 Arvicanthis niloticus | reverse complement strand
TACTCTCTCTGGATGCCCTTCTTTACTCTTCTCTCTCTGTATGCCCTTCTGTGTTCTCCTCTCTCTGGATGCCCTTCTGTCTTCTCCATTCTCTGGTTGCCCTTCTGTTCTCTCCTCTCTCTGGATGCGCTTTTGTCCTCTCCTCTCTCTGGATAGCATTCTGTTCTATCCTCTCCCTGGATGCCCTTCTGTTCTCTCCTCTCTCTGGATGCCTTGTGTCCTCTTCTCTCTCTAGATGCCCTTTTGTTCTCTCTCTCTTTGGATTCCCTTCTGTCTTCTCCTCTCTCTGGATCACCTTCTGTTCTCTTCTCTTACTTGATGCCCTTCTGTAGTCTCCTCTCTCAGGATATCCGTCTGTCCTCTTCTCTGTCTAGATTCCTTCTCTCTTCTCCTCTTTCTGGATGCTCTTCTGTTCTCCCCTGTCTCTGGAAGCCCTCCTGTCTTCTCCCCTCCCTGGATGCCCTTCTGCCCTCTCCTCTCTCTGGATGCCCTTCTTTTCTCTCTTCTCTCTTGAGGCCATTCTGTCCTTTCCTCTCTCTCTCAATGCCCTTCTGTCTGCTCCTAACTCCTTATCACCTTCTGTCTTCTCCTCTTTCTGGATGCCCTTCTGTTCTATGCTCTCTCTACATGCCCTTCTATTCTATATTCTCTCTGGATGCCCTTATGTTCTCTCCTCTCTCTGGATGTTCTTCTGTATTCTCCACTCTCTGGATACCGTTCTATTCTCTACTCTCCCTGGATTCCCTTCTGTCTTCTCTGCTCTCTGGATGCCCTTCTGTTCTCCGTTCTCTGTGGATGTGTTTCTGTCTTCTCCTCTCTATGGATACCCTTCTTTTCTCTCCTCTCTCTGGATGCCCTTTTGTCTTCTACTCTCTACCTAGGCCCTTCTGTTCTCTCATCTCTCCGGCTTCCCTTCTGTCTTCTCCTTTTTCTGAATGACTTTGTGTTCTCTCCTATCTCTCCGGAACCCCTTCTGTCTTCTCCTCTCTCTGGATGCCCTTCTGTTCTCTCCTGTCTCAGGATGTCCTAATGTCTTCTCCTCCATCTGGATGCCATACTGTCCTCTCCTCTCTCTGGATGCCATTCTTTCTTCTCCTCTCTTCCTAAGCCCTATTGTTTTCTTGTCTCTCCGGCTTCCCTTCTGTCTTCTCCTCTCTCTGGATGTCCTTCTGGTCTCTCCTCTCTCTGGATGCTCTTCTGTTCTCTCCTATCTCCAGATGCCTTCCTGTCATCTCCTCTCTCTGGATGTCCTTCTGGTCTCTCCTCTCTCTGGATGCTCTTCTGTTCTCTTCTCTCTCCGGATGCCCTACTGACTTCTCCTCTCTCAGGATGCCCTTCTTTTCACTCATCTCACTGGATGCCATTCTATTCTTTCATCTCTCTAGATGTCCTTCTGTCCTCAATTCACTCTGGATGCCCTTCTGTTCTCTCATCACTCTGGATGTTCGTCTGATCTCTCCTCTCTCTGGATGTCCTTCTGTTCTCTCCACTCTCTAGATGCCCTTCTGTTCTCTCTTCTACCTAGATGTCCTTCTCTCTTTTTTCTTTGTATGGAATTCTATACTCTTTTCTGTGGATGTCCTTCTTTCCTTTCCTCTTTCTGAATGCTCTTCTGCTCTCTCTTTTCTATGGCGGCCCTTCTGTCCTCTCCTCTCTCTGGATGCCCTTCTGTTCTCTTCCTGGATGACCTTTTGTAATCTCCTTTCTCAGGATGCCCGTCTCTCCTCTTCTCCATCTAGATGCCTTCTCTCTTCTCTTTTTTTCCGAATGCCCTTCTGTTCTCTCCTCTTTCAAGATGCCCTTCTGTTCTCTCCTCTATCTAGATGCCCTTCTGTCTTCTCCTCTTTCTGTATGGCCTTCTGTACTCTTTTCTGTGGATGCCCTTATGTCCTCTCCTCTCTATGGATGCCCTTCTGCTCTCTCTTCTCTCTGTAGGCCATTCTGTCCTCTCCTCTCTCTGGATGCCCTTCTGTATCCCCCTATCTCCAGATGCCCTTCTGTCTGCTTCTCTTTGTGGATACCCTTCTGCTCTCTGCTCTCTCTACATTCCCTTCTGTCCTGTATTTTCTCTGGATGCTATTACGTTCTCTCCTCTCTCTGGATGTTCTTCTGTCTTTTCCACTCTCTGGATACAATTCTATTCTCTACTCTCTCTCTGGATGCCCTTCTTTCTTCTCCACTCTCTGGATGACCTACTGTTCTCTGCTCTCTGTGGATGCCTTTCGGTTTTCTCCTCTATTGATGCCCTTCTGTCCTCTCTCTCTCTGGATGCGCTTCTGAACTCCACTATCCATGAATGCCCTTCTGATCTCTTTTCTCTCTGAATGCACTTCTGTTCTCTCCTCTCTCTAGATATCCTTCTGTCTTCTCCTCTCTCTGGATGGCTTTCTGTTCTCTCCTCTCTTTGGATTCCCTTCTGTCTTCTCTTCTCTCTGTATGCCATTCTGTCCTCTCCTCTCTCTGGATGCTCTTCTGTCTTCTCCTATCTCTGGATGCACTTCTGTTTTCTCCTCACTCTGGATTCCCTATTTTTTTTTCTCCTCTCTCTGGATTCCTTTCTGTCATCTCCTCTCTCTGGATGACCTTCTGTCTTCTCATCTCTCCCGATGCCCATCTGTTTTCTCCTCTCTCCGAATGCGATTCTGTTCTCTCCTCTCTCTGGATTCGCTCTGTCTTCTCCTTCTCTGGATGCCATTCTGTTCTTTTCTCTCTGTGGATGTGTTTCTGTCTTCTCCTCTTTCTGGATGCATTTCTGTTCTCTCCTCTCTCTGGATGCCCTTCTGACCTCTTCTCTCCTAGGATGCCCCTCTCTCTTCTTCTCTCTCTTGATGGCTTTCTGTTCTCTCCTCTCTCTGGATCACCTCTGTCCTCTACTATCTCTGGATGCCCTTCTTCTCTCTCGTCTCTCTGGATTCCCTTCTGTCCTCTCCTCTCTCTGGATGCCCTTCTTTTCTCTCATCTCTCTGGATTCCCGTTTTGTCTTCTCCTCTCGCTGGATGCCCTTCTCTTTTCTCCTCTCTCTAGATGCCCTTCTGTCCAATATTCTCTCTGGATGCCTCTCTGTTCTCTCGTATCTATGGATGTCCTTCTGTGCTCTCCTTGCTCTTGATGCCCTTCAGTTCTCTACTCTCTCTGGATGCCTTTCTGTCTTCTCCTCTCTCCCTATGTCCTTCTGTTCTCTTGTCTCTCCCGATGCCCTTCTGTCTTCTCCTGTCTCTGGATCCCCAACAATTTTCTCCCACTCTGGATACCCTTCTGTCTTCTTCTCTCTCTAGATGCCCTTCTGTGTTCTCCTCTCTCCAAATGCCCTTCAGTCCTCTTTGCTCTTTGGATGTCCTTCATTCTTCTGCTCTCTCTAAATGGGCTTCTGTTCTCTCCTCTTTCTGGATTTTCTCCTGTGCTCTCATCTCTCTGGATGCGCTTCTGTTCTCTCCTCCGGGATATCCTTCTGTCCTCTCCTCTCTCTGGATGCCCTTCTGTCTTCTCCTTTCGCTGTTTGCCCTTCTGTTCTCTCCTCTCTCTGGATGTCCTTCTGTGCTCTCCTCTCTCTGGATGCCCTTCTGTCCTCTACTCTCTCTGGAAGCCCTTCTTTCTTTTCCTCTCTCTCTATGCCCTTCTGTTCTCTCATCTCTCCCCATGCCCTTCTGTACTATCCTGTCTCTGGATTCCCGACGATTTTCTCCCCACTCTGGAAACCCTTCTGTCTTCTTCTCTCTCTAGATGCCCTTCTGTGTTCTCCTCTCTCCAAATGCCCTTCAGTCCTCTTTTCTCTTTGGATGTCCTTCACTCTTCTGCTTTCTCTGGATGGGATTCTATTCTCTCCTATATCTGGATTCTCTCCTGTTCTCTCATCTCTCTGGATGCGCTTCTGTTCTCTCCTTCGGGATGTCCTTCTGTCGTCTCCTCTCTCTGGATGCCCTTCTGTCTTCTCCTTTCTCTGGTTGCCCTTCTGTTCTCTCCTCTCTCTGGATGCCCATTTTCTCCTCTCCTCTCTCTGGATACCCTTCTGTTCTATCCTCTCTCTGGATGCCCTTCTGTTCTCTCCTCTCTCTGGATGCCATTGTGTCCTCTTCTCTCTCTGGATGTCCTTTTGTTCTTCCCTCTCGCTGGATTCCCTTCTGTCTTCTTCTCTCTCTGGATGACCTTCTGTTCTCTTCTCTCCCTCGATGCCCTTCTGTTGTCTTCTCTCTCAGGATGCCCGTCTGTCAACTTCTCAATTTAGATTCCTTCTCTCTTCTCCTCTTTATGTCTGCCCTTCTGTTCTCCCCTCTCTCTGGTAGCCCTCCTGCCTTCTACCCTCTCTGGATGACCTTCTGTTCTCTCCTCTCTCTAGATGCCCTTCTGTTCTCTCCTCTCTGTGGATGTGTTTCTGTATTCTCCTCTCTCTGGAGGCCCTTCTTTTCTCTCCTCTCTCTGGATGCCCTTCTGTCTTCTCCTCTATTCCTATGCCCTTCTGTTCTCTAGTCTCCCTGGCTTCCCTTCGGTTTTCTCCTTTTTCTGGATGACCTTCTGTTCTCTCTTCTCACCGGATGACCTTCTGTCTTCTAATCTCTCTGGATGCCAGTCTGCACTCTCCTCTCTCTGGATGCCCTTCTGTTTTCTCCTCTCTCCGGATGTCCTACTGTCTTCTCCTCTCTCTGGATGCCCTTCTGCTCTCTATTCTTTCTGGATGCCCTTCTGCTCTCTCCTTTTTCTGGATGCCCTTCTGTTCTCTCCTTTCTCCGGATACCCTTCTGTCTTCTCTCTTCTGATGCCCTTATGCTGTCTCCTATCTCTGGATGCCCTTCTATTGTATCCTCTCTCTGGATTCCCTTCTGTCTTCTCCTCTCTCTTGATGCCCTTCTGTTCTCTCCTCTTTCTGGATACCCTTCTGTTCTCTGCTCTCTCCGGATGCCCTTCTGTCTACTCCTTTCTCTGGATGCCCTTCTGCTCTCTCCTCTCTCTGGATGCCCTTCTGTTCTTTCCTCTCTCTGGATTCCCTTCTGTATTCTCCTCTCTCTAGATGCAGTTCTATCCTCTCCTCCCTCTGGATGCCCTTCTGTTAACTCCTCACTCCAAATGCCCTTCTGTACTCTTCTCTCTCTGGATTCGCTCTGTCTTCAGCTTCTCTGGATGCCCTTCTGTGGTCTCCTCTCTCTGGATGCCCTTCTGTCCACTCCTCTCCCTGGATGCTTTCTGAATTCTCTGCTCTCTGGATGCCCTTCTGTTCTCCCCTCTCTGTGGATGTGTTTCTGTCTTCTCCTCTCTCGATGCCCTTGTCTTCTCTCCTCTCTCTGGATGCCCTTTTGACGTCTCCTCTCAATGGATGCCCTTCTGTCTTCTCCTCATACTGGATGGATTTCTTTTCTCTCCTCTCTCTGGATCCCTTCTGTCCTCTCCTCTCTCTGGATGCCCTTCTTAAGTCTCCTATCTCTGGATGCCCTTCGTTCCTCACCTCTCTCTCTGGATGCACTTCTGTCTTCTCCTCTCTCTGGATGCCCTTCTGTTCTCTCCTCACTCAGGATGCCCTTCTGTCTTCTCCTATCACTGGGTTCTCTTCTGTCCACTCCTCTCTATGGATGACCTTCTGTCTTCTCCTCTCTCTGGATGCCCTTTTTTCTCTCCTCTCTCGGAATGCCCTTCTTCCCTCTACTCTCTCTGAATGCCCTTTTGTCTTCTCCTCCTCATGGATTCCCTTCTGTCCTCTCCTCTCTCAAAATGCCCTTCTGTCTTCTCCTCTCTCCATATGCCCTTCTGTTCTCTCTTCCCTCCGGCTTCCCTTCTGTCTTCTCCTCTCTCTGGATGCCCTTCTGCTCTCTCCTCTCTCTGGATGCCCTTCTGTTCAATCCTCTCTCCGGATGCTCTACTCTCTTCTTCACTCTCTGGATGCCTTTCTCCTCTCTCCTCTTTCTGGATGCCCTTCTCTTATCACCTCTCTCTCTGGATTCCCTTCTGTCTTCTCCTCTCTCTTGATGCCCTTCTGTTCTCTCTGCTTTCTGAATGCCTTTCTGTTCTCTCCTCTCTCCAAATGCCCTTCTGTCTTCTCCTCTGTCTGGATGCCCTTCTGCTCTCTCCTCTCTATGGATTTCCTTCTGTTCTCTACTCTATCTGGATTCCCTTCTGTTTTCTCCTCTCTGGAGTCCGTTCCATCTTTTCCTCTCTCTGGATGCCCTTCTTTTCTCTCCTTTCTATGGATGCACTTCTGTTCTCTCCTCTCTCCGAATGCCTCTCTGCTCTCCCCTCTCTCTAGATTTTCTTCTTTTCTCTGCTCTCTCTGGATTCCCTTCTGTCTTATCCTCTTTCTCGATGCCGTTCTATCCTTTCCTCTCTCTGGATGCCCTTCTGTCTTCTCCTCTCTCTGGATGCACTTCTGTCCTCTCCTATCTCTGGATGCACTTCTGTTCTCTCCTCTCTCCCAATGCCGTCCTTGTCTCTCCTCTCTCAGAATGCCCTTCTGTTCTCTTCTTTCTGTGGATGTGTTTCTGTCTTCTCCTCGCTCTGGATGCATTTCTGTTCTCTACCCTCTCTGGAGGCCCTTCTGACATCTCTCCATGGATGCCCTTCTCTCTTATCTCTCTCTTGATAGCTTTCTGTTCTCTCCTCTCTCTGGATATATTCTGTCCTCTACTCGCTCTGGATGCCCTTCTTCACTCTCCTCTCTCTGGATTCCCTTCTGTACTCTCCTCTTTCTGGATGCCATTCTGTCCTCTGCTCTCTCCGGATGCCCTTCTGTTCCCTCCTCTCTCTGGATTCCCTTTTTGTCTTCTCCTCTTGCTGGATGCCCTTCTCTTTTCTCCTCTCTCTAGATGCCCTTCTGTCCTATATTCTCTCTGGATGACTCTCTGTTCTCTTGTATCTCTGGATGTCATTCTGTGCTCTCCTTCCTCTGGATGCCCTTCTGTCCTCTACTCTTTCTGGATGCCCTTCTGTCTTCTCCTCTATCCCTATGCCCTTCTGTTCTCTTGTCTCTACCGATGTCCTTCTGTCTTCTCCTGTCTCTGCATTTCCGACAATTTTCTCCCCACTCCGGATACAATTCTGTTTTCTCCTCTCTCTAGATGCCCTTCTTTGTTCTCCTCTCTCCAAATGTCCTTAAGTCCTCTTCTCTCTTTGGATGTCCTTCACTCTTCTGCTCTTTCTGAATGGGCTTCTGTTCTCTCCTCTTTCATGATTTTCTCCTGTACTCTCATCTCTCTGGATGTGCTTCTGTTCTCTCCTCCCGGATGCCCTTCTGTCTTCTCCTTTCTCTGGTTGCCCTTCTGTTCTCTCCTCTCTCTGGATGGCATTTTGTCCTCTCCTCTCTCTGGGTACCCTTCTGTTCTATCCTCTCTCTGGATGCCCTTCTGTTCTCTCCTCTCTCTGGATGCCCTTGTGTCCTCTTCTCTCTTTGGATACCCTTCTGTTCTATCCTCTCTCTGGATGCACTTCTGTTCTCTCCTCTCTCTGGATGCCCTTGTGTCCTCTTCTTTCTATAGATGTCCTTTTGTTCTCTCCTCTCTTTGGATTCCATTCTGTCTTCTCCTCTCTCTGGATGCTCTTCTGTTCTATCCTCTCTCTTGATGCACTTCTGTTGTCTCCTCTCTCAGGACGCCCATCTCTCCTCTTCACCATCTAGATTCCTTCTCTCTTCTCCTCTTTCTGGACGCTCTTCTGTTCTCCCCTCTCTCTGGTTGCCCTCCTGTCTTCGCCCCTCTCTGGATGCCCTTCTGTTCTCTCCTCTCTCTAGATGCCCTTCTGTCTTCTCATGCCTCTGTATGGCCTTCTTTACTCTTTTCTGTGGATGCCCTTCTGCCCTCTCCTCTCTCTGGATGCCTTTCTTTTCTCTCTTCTCTCTGGAGGCCATTCTGTCCTCTCCTCTCTCTGGATGCCCTTCTGTTTGCTCCTAACTCCTGATCCCCTTCTGTCTTCTCCTCTTTCTGGATACCTTTCTGTTCTCTGCCCTCTCTACATGCCCTTCTATTCTCTATTCTATCTGGATGCCCTTATGTTCTCTCCTCTCTCTGGATGTTCTTCTGTCTTCTCCGCTCTCTGGATACCATTCTATTCTCTACTCTCCCTGCATGCACTTCTGTCTTCTCTGGTCTCTGAAGGCACTTCTGTTCTCTCGTCTCTCCGGCTTCCCTTCTGTCTTCTCCTTTTTCTGGATGCCCTTCTTTTCTCTCCTCTCTCTGGATGCCCTTCTGTTTTCTCCTCTCTAACTATGCCCTTCTGTTCTCTCGTCTCTCCTGGCTTCCCTTCTGTCTTCTCCTTTTTCTGGATGACCTTCTGTTCTCTCCTCTCTCCGGATGACTTTCTGTCTTCTCCTCTCTCTGGATGCCCTTGTGCTCTATCCTCTCTCTGGATTCCCTTCTGTTCTCTCCTCTCTCCTGATGTCCTACTGTCTTCTCCTCGCTCTGGATGCCCTTCTGCTCTATCCTCTCTCTGGATGCCCTTCTGTTGTCTCCTCTCTGTAGATTCCCTTCTATCTTCTCCTCTCTCTTGATGCCCTTCTGTTCTCTCCTCTTTCTGCATGCCCTTCTGTTCTCTCCTCTCTCCAGATGCCCTTCTGTCTTCTCCTCTCTCTGGATGGCCTTCTGCTTTCTCCTCTCTCTGGATGTTCTTCTGTTTTCTCCTCTCTCTGGATTCCCTTCTATCTTCTCCTCACTCTGGATGCACTTCTGTCTTCTCCTCTCTCTGTAAAGCCTTCATAACTCTTTTCTGTGAATGCTTTTCTGACCTTTCCTCTCTCTGCATGCCCTTCTTTACTCTCTTGTCTCTGGAGTCCATTTTGTCAACTCCTCTCTCTGGAAGCCCTTCTGCTCCCTCCTCTCTCTGGATGCCCTTCTGTCTTCTCCTCTTTTTAGATACCTTTCTGTTCTCTACTCTCTCTACATGCCCTTCTGCCTTCTATTCTTTCTGGATGCCATTTTGTTCTCTCCTATCTCTGGATGTTCTTCTGTCTTCTCCTCTCTCTGGAAACCGTTCTATTCTCTACATTCCCTGGATTGACTTCTGTCTTCTCCTTCCTCTGGATGCCTTTAAGTTCTCCCTTCCCTATTGAGGTGTTTCTCTCTTCTCTCTCTAGATGCCCTTCTGTTCTCTCCTCTCTCTGGATGCCCTTCTTTCTTATCCTCTCCATGGATTACCTTCTGTCTTCTCCTCTCTTTGGATGCCTTTCTGTTCTCTCCTCTCTCTGGATGCCCTTCTTCCCACTCCTCTCTCAGGATGCCCTTCTGTCCTCTCCTCTCTCCAGATGCCCTTCTGTCCTCTCCTCTCTCTGGATGTTCTTCTGTTCTCTCCTCTCTCTGGATTCCCTTTTTGTCTTCTCCTCTCGCTGGATGCCCTTCTGTCCTCTCCTCTCTCTAGATTCCCTTCTGTTCTCTATTCTCTCTGGATGCCATTCTTCACACTCTTCTCTCTGGATGCCCTTCTGTTCTCTTCTCTCTCTGGAAGTCCTTCTGTCCTCTCCTCTCTCAGGATGCCCTTCTGTTCTCCCCTCTCACTGGATTCCCTTTTTGTCTTCTCCTCTCGCTGGATTCCCTTATCTTCTCTCCTCTCTCTAGATTTCCTTCTGTCCTCTATTGTCTCCTATCTCTGGATGTTCTTCTCTCTTCTTCGTTCTCTGGATACCGTTCTATTCTCTACTCTGCCTGGATGCACTTCTGTCTTCTCTACACTCTGGATGCCCTTCTGTTCTCCCCTCCCTGTAGATGTGTTTCTGTCTTCTCCTCTCTCTGGATGCTCTTCTGTTCTCTCCTCTCTCCTGATCCCTTCTGTCCTCTATTCTCTGGATGCCATTTTCATACTTCTCTCTCTGGATGCCCTTCTGTTCTCTCCTCTCTCTGGATGCCCTTCTGTCCTCTCCTCTCTCTGGATGTTCTTCTGTTCTCTACTCTCCCTGGATTCCCTTTTTGTCTTCTCCTCTCACTGGATGCTCTTCTCTTCCCTCCTCTCTCTATATTCCCATCTGTCCTCTATTCTCTCTGGATGCCTCTCTGTTCTCTCATCTCTCTGGATGCCCTTCTGTGCTTTCCTGTCTCTGGATGCCCTTCTGTCCTCTCCTCTTTCCGGATGCCCTTCTGTCTTCTCTGCTCACTGGAAGCCCTTCTGTTCTGCTCTCTCTGTTGATGTGTTTCTGTCTTCTCCTCTCTCGTTGCCCTTCTCTTCTCTCCTCTCTCTGGATTCCCTTCTGACCTCTCCTCTCCATGGATGCCCTTCTGTCTTCTCTCTATGGATGGATATCTGTTCTCTCCTCTCTTTGGATCCCTTCTGTCCTCTCCTCTCTCTGGATGCCCTTCTTCAGTATCCTCTCTCTGGATGCCCTTCTTTCCTCACCTCTCTCTGGATGTCTTTCTGTCCTCTCTTCTCTGGATGCCCTTCTGTTCTCTCCTCTCTCTGCATTCCCTTTGTGTCTTCTCCCCTCGCTGGATGCCATTCTCTTCTATCCTCTCTCTAGATGCCCTTCTGTCCTCTATTCTCTCTGGATTCCTCTCTGTTCTCTCATCTCTCTGGATGCCCTTCTGTGCTCTCCTCAATCTGGATGCACTTCTGTCCTCTCCTCCCTCTGGAGGCCCCTTCTGTTCTCTCCTCTCTCAGGATGCCCTTCTGTCTTCTCCTCTCTCTGAATGCCCTTCGGTCCTCTCCTTTCTATGGATGCCCTTCTGTCTTCTCCTCTCTCTGGATGCCCTATGTTCTCTCCTCTCTCGGGATTCCCTTCTTCCCTCTCCTCTCTCTGGATGCCCTTCTGTCTTGTCCTCCCTCTTGATGTCTTTCTGTCTTGTCCTCCCTCTGGATGCCCTTCTGTCCTCTCCTCTCTCTGGATGGCCTTCTGTCTACTCTTCTCTTCTTATGCCCTCTTGTTTTCTCATCTCTTCGGCTTCCCTTCTGTCTTCTCCTCTCTCTGGATGCTCTTCTGTTTTCTCCTCTCTCCGGATGCCCCTCTGTCTTCTCCTGTTTCTGGATGCCCTTCTGCTCTATCCTCTCTCTGGATGCCCTTCTGTTCTCTCCTCTCTCCAGGATGCCCTTACTGTATTCTCCACTCTCTGGATGCCCTTCTGCTCTCTCCTCTCTCTGGATGCCCTTTTGTTCTCTCCTCTCTCTGGATTCCCCTCTGTCTTCTCCTTTCTCTGGGTGCCATTCTATCCTCTCCTCTCTCTGAATGCTATTCTGTCTTCTCCTCTCTCCTAATGCCCTTCGGTTCAATTCTCTCTCTGGATTCCCTTCTTACTTATCCTCTCTCTTGATGCCCTTCTGTTCTCTCCTCTCTGTAGGTGACCTTCTGTTCTCTTCTCTATCTAGATACCCTTCTGTCTTCTCCTCTCTCTGTATGGACTTCTTTACTCTTTTCTCTGGATGCCCTTCTGACCACTTCTCTCTCTGGATGCCCTTCTTTTC
Organism: Arvicanthis niloticus; assembly: GCF_011762505.2. Taxonomy (NCBI): domain Eukaryota; kingdom Metazoa; phylum Chordata; class Mammalia; order Rodentia; family Muridae; genus Arvicanthis; species Arvicanthis niloticus. Next base: position 198,850 of record NW_023045064.1, on the reverse strand, counting down.
TTAATTCTCTCTGGAGGCCATTCTGTCAACTCTGCTCTCTGGAAGCCCTTCTGTCTTCTCCTATCTCCCAATGCCCTTCTGTCTCCTTCTATTTCTGGATACCCTTCTGGTCTCTACTCTCTCTTCATGCCCTTCTGTCCTCTATCCTCTGTGGATGCCCTTATGTTCTCTCCTATCTCTGGATGTTCTTATGTCTTCTCCACTCTCTGGTTACCGTTCTATTCTCTACCCTACCTGGATGCACTTCTGTCTTCTCTGTGCTCTTGATGCCCTGCAGTTCTCCCCTCCCTGTGGATGTGTTTCTGTCTTCTCTCTCTAGATGTCCTTCTGTTTTCTCCTCTCTCTGGATGCCCTTCTGACCTCTCCTCTCCATGGATGCCTTTCTGTCTTCTCTTCTCTCTGGTTGGCTTTCTGTTCTCTCCTCTTTCTGGATGCCCTTCTGTTCTCTCCTCTCTCTGGATGCACTTCTGTCCTCTCCTGTCTCTGGATGCCCTTCTTCGCATCGCTCTCTCTGGATGCCATTCTGTACTCTACTCTCTATGGATGCCCTTCTGTCCTCTCCTCTCTCTGGATGCACTTCTGTCTTCTCTGCTCTCTGGATGCCCTTCTGTTCTCCCCTCTCTGTGGATGTGTTTCTGTCTTCTCCTCTCGCTGGATGCCCTTCTCTTCTATCCTCTCTCTAGATATCCTTCTGTACTCTATTCTCTCTGGATTCCTCTCTGTTTTCTTGTCTCTTTGGATGCCCTTCTGTGCTCTCCTCTCTTGGATGCCTTCCTTTCCTCTCCTGTCTCTGGATGCCCTTCTGTCTTCTCTGCTCTCTGGATGCCCTTCTGTACTCTCTTCACTATGGATGCCCTTCTGTCCTCTCCTCTCTCTGGATGCACTTCTGTCTTCTCTGCTCTCTGGACGACCTTCTGTTCTCTCCTCACTGTGGATGTGTTTCTGTCTTCTCCTCTCTCAATGTCCTTCTCTTCTCTCCTCTCTCTGGATGCCCTTCTGACCTCTCCTCTCCATGGATGCCCTTCTGTCTTCTCTCTCTGGATGGCTTTCTGTTCTCACCTCTCTCTGGATGCCCTTCTTCACTCTCCTATCTCTGGACGCCCTTCTTCACTCTCCTCTCTTTGGATGTCCTTTTTTTCCTCACCTATCTCTGGATGCCCTTCTGTTCTCTCCTCTCTCTGCATTCCCTTTTTGTCTTCTCCTCTCGCTGGATGCCCTTTTCTTCTATCCTCTCTCTAGATGCCCTTCTGTCCTCTATTCTCTCTGGATTCCTCTCTGTTCTCTCATCTCTCTGGATGCCCTTCTGTGCTCTCCTCTCTCTGGATGCCCTTCTGTCCTCTCCTCTCTCTGGATGACCTTCTGTTCTCTCCTCTCTCTGGATTCCTTATTTTCTTCTCATCTCGCTGGATGCCCTTCTCTTCTCTCCTCTTTCTAGATGCCCTTGTGTACTCTATTCTTTCTGGATGCCTCTCTGTTCTCTCATCTCTCCGGATGCCCTTCTGTACTCTCCTCTCTCTGGATGCCCTTCTGTCCTCTCCTCTCTCTGCATGCCCTTCTGTCTTGTCTGCTCTCTGGATGTCCTTCTGTTCTCCCCTCTCTGTGGATGTGTTTCTGTCTTCTTCTCTCTTGATGCCATTCTCATCTCACTTCTCTCTGGATGCCCTTCTGACCTCTCCTCTCCATGGATGCCCTTCTGTCTTCTCCTCTCTCTGGATGGCTTTCTGTTCTCTCCTCTCTCTGGATCGCTTTTGTCCTCTCTTTTCTCTGGATGCCATTCTTCACTGTCCTCTCTATGGATGACCTTCTGTCTTCTCCTCGTTCTTGATGCCCTTTGTTCTCTCCTCTCTCATCATTCCCTTCTTCCCTCTCCTCTCTCTGGATCCCCTTCTGTTTCTCCTCCCTCTGGATGCCCTTCTGTCCTCCCTTCTCTCTGGATGGCCTTCTGTCTTCTCCTCTTCTTATATCTTTCTGTTTTCTCATCTCTTCAGCTTCCCTTCTGTCCTCTCCTCTCTCTGGATGTCCTTCTGGTCTCTCCTCTCTCTGGATGCTCTTCTGTTCTCTCCTCTCTCTGGATGCCCTTCTCTTCTCTACACTCTCCAGATGCCATACTGTCTTCTCCTCTTTCAGGATGCCTTTCTGCTCTCTCCTCTCTCTGGATGCCCTTCTATTCTCTCCTCTATCTGGATTCCCTTCTGTCTTCTCCTCTCTATGGATGCTGTTCTATTCTCTGTTGATGCCCTTGTGTCTTCTCCTCTCTCCAAATGCACTTCTGTTCTCTTCTCTCTCTAGATTCGCTCTGTCTTCTCCTCATCTTGATGCCATTCTGTTCTCTCCTCTCTCTAGATGCGCTTCTGTTTTCTCCTCTATGTGGATGCCCTTCTCTTCTCTCCTCTCTCTGGATGCCCTTCTGTCTTCTACTCTCGCTTGATGCCCTTCTTCACTCTACTCTCTCTGGAATCCCTTCTGTTCTCTCCTCTCTCTGGATTCCCTTCTGTCTTCTCCTCTCTCTGGAAGCCCTTCTGTTGCCTCCTCTCTCTAGATGCCCTTCTGTTCTCTTCTCTATCTAGATGCCCTTCTGTCTTCTCCTCTCTCTGTATGGCCTTCTTTACTCTTTTATCTGGATGCCCTTCTGACCTCTTCTCTCTCTGGATGTCCTTCTCTTCTCTATTCTCTCTGGAGGCCATTCTGTCAACTCCTCTCTCTGGAAGCCCTTCTGTCTTCTCCAGTCTCCAAATGCCCTTCTGTCTCCTCCTATTTCTGGATACCGTTCTGGTCTCTACTCTCTCTACATGCCCTACTGTACTATATCCTCTCAAGATGCCCTTATGTTCTCTCCTACCTCTGGATGTTCTTCTGTCTTCTCCGATCTCTGGATACCGTTCTATTCTCTAGTCTCCCTGGATACACTTCTGTCTTCTCTGCGCTCTGGATGCCCTTCAGTTCTCCCCTCCTGGTGGATGTGTTTCTGTCTTCTCCTCTCTCTGGATGCCCTTCTGTTCTCTCCATTCTCTGGATCCCTTATGTCCTCTCCTCTCTCTGGATGCCCTTCTTCACACTCCTCTCTCTCGATGCCCTTCTGTCCTCTCTGCTATCTGGATGCCCTTCTCTCCTCTCCTCTCCTCTCCTCTCTCTGGATGCCCTTCTGTTCTCTCCTCTCTCTGGATTCCCTTTTTGTCTTCTCCTCTCACTGGATTCCCTTCTATTCTCTCCTCTCTCTAGATGCCCTTCTGTACTCTATTCTCTCTGGATTCCTCTCTGTTCTCTCATCTCTCCGGATGCCCTTCTGTGCTCTCCTCTCTCTGGATGCCATTCTTTCCTCTCCTCTCTCTGGATGCCCTTCAGTCTTCTCTGCTTTTTGGATGCTCTTTTGTTCTCCCCTCTTTATGGATGTGTTTCTGTCTTCTCCCCTCTCTACGCCCTTGTGTTCTCTCCTCTCTCTAGATGGCATTCTGTCTTCTCCTCACTTCTTATGCCCTACTTTTTTCTCATCTCTTCGGCTTCCCTTCTGTCTTCTCCCCTCTCTGGATGTCTTTCTGGTCTCTTGTCTCTTTGGATGCTCTTCTGTTCTCTCCTTTCTCCTGATGCTGTTCTGTCTTCTCTTCTTTCTGGATGCCCTTCTGCGCTCTCCTCTCTCTGGATGCCCTTCTGTTCTCTCCTCTCTCCGGATTCCCTACTGCCTTCTCCTCTCTCAGGAGGCCCTTCTGCTCTCTCCTCTTGCTGGATGCCCTTATGTTTTCTCCTCTCTCTGGATTACCTCCTGTCTTCTCCTCTCTATTGATGCCCTTCTGTTCTCTCCTCTTTCTGGATGCCCTTCTATTCTCTCCTCTCTCCAGATGCCCTTCTGTCTTCTCTCTCTGAATGCTCTTCTGCTCTCTCCTCTCTCTCGATGCCCTTCTGTTCTTTCCTCCCTGTAGATGTGTTGCTGTATTCTCCTCTCTTTGGATGCCCTTCTCTTCTCTCCTCTCTCTGGATACCTTCTGTCCTCTCCTCTCTCTGGATGCCCTTCTTCACACTCCTCTCTCAGGATGCCCTTCTGTCCTCTCTTCTCTCTGGATGCCCTTCTGTTCTCTCCTCTCTCTGGATTCCCTTTTTGTCTTCTCCTCTCGCTGGATGCCCTTCTCTACTCTCCTCTCTCTAGATTTCCTTCTGTCCTCTATTCTCTCTGGATGCCACTCTATTCTCTCATCTCTCTGGATGCCCTTCTGTTCTCTCCTTTCTCTGGATGCTCTTCTGTTCTCTCCTCTCTATGGATTCCCTTCTGTCTTCTCCTCTCTCTTGATGCCCTTATGTTCTATCCTCTTTCTAGATGCCCTTCTGTTCTCTCCTCTCTCCAGATGCCTTTCTGTCTTCTCCTCTCTCTGGATGCTTTTCTCCTCTCTCCTCTCTCTCGATGCCCTTCTGTTCTCTCCTCGCTGTAGATGTGTTGCTGTCTTCTCTCTTTGGATGCCCTTCTGTTCTCTTCTCTCTCTAGATACCTTCTGTACCCTCCTCTTTCTGGATGCCATTTTTCACACTCCTCTCTCTGGAGGCCCTTCTGTCCTCTCCCCTCTCTGGATGCCCTTGTGTCCTCTCCTCTATATGTATACATTTTTCTTCTCCACTCGCTGTATTCCCTTCTCTTCTCTTCTCTTCTCTTCTCTTCTCTTCTCTTCTCTTCTCTTCTCTTCTCTCTCTAGATTCCCTTCTGTCCTCTATTCTCTCCTATCTCTGGATGTTCTTCTATCTTCTCTGTTCTCTGGATACCGTTCTATGCTATACTCTCCATGGATGCAATTCTGTCTTCTCTGCGCTCTGGATGCCATTCTGGTCTCCCCTCCCTGTAGATGTGTTTTTGTCTTCTCCTCTCTCTGGATGCCATTTTCACACTCCTCTCTCTGGATGCCCTTCTGTTCTCTTCTCTCTCTGGATGCTCTTCTGTCCTCTCCTCTCTCTGGATACCCTTCTGTACTCTCCTCTCTCTGGATTCCCTATTTGTCTTCTCCTCTCCCTGGATGCCCTTCTCTTCTCTCCTCTCTCTATATTCCCTTCTGTCCTCTATTCTCTCTGGATGCCTCTCAGTTCTCTAATATCTCTGGATGCACTTCTTTGGTCTCCTCTCTCTGGATGCGCTTCTGTCTTTTCTGCTCACTGGATGAGTTTCTGTTCTTCCCTCACTGTGGATGTGTTTCTGTGTTATCCTCTCTCGTTGCACTTCTCTTTTCTCCTCTCTCTGCATGCTCTTCTGTCTTCTCCTCTCTCTGGATGGCTATCTGTTCTCTCCTCACTCTGGATCCCTTCTGTCCTCTCCTTTCTCTGGATGCTCTTCTCCAGACTCCTCTCTCTGGATGCCGTTCATTCCTCACCTCTTTCTGGATGCCCTTCTGTCCTCTCCCTCTCTGGATGCCCATCTGTTCTCTCCTCTCTCTGCATTCCCTTTTTATCTTCTCACCTCGCTGGATGCCATTCTCTTCTATCCTCTCTCTAGATGCCCTTCTGTCCTCTATTCTTTCTGGATTCCTCTCTGTTCTCTCATCTCCTTAGATGCCTTTCTGTGCTGTCCTCTCTCTTGATGCCCTTCTGTCTTCTCCTCTCTGGATGCCCTTCTGTTCTCTCCTCTCTCCGGATGCCCTTCTGTCTTCTCCTCTCTCTGGATGCCCTTCTGTCCTCTTCTCTCTATGGATGCCCTTCTGTCTTCTCCTCTCTCTGGAAGCCCTTTGTTCTCTCCTCTCTCGGGATTCCCTTCTTCCCTCTCCACTATCTGGATGCCCTTCTGTCTTGTCCTCCCCCTGGATGCCCTTCTGTCCTCTCCTTTCTCTGGATGGCCTTCTGTCTTCTCCTTTCATCTTATGTCCTTCTGTTTTCTCATCTCTTCTGCTTCCCTTCTGTCTTCTCCTCTCTCTGGATGTCCTTCTGGTCTCTCCTCACTCTGGATGCTCTTCTGTTCTCTTCTTATCTCCGGATGCCCTTCTGTCTTCTCCTCTTTCTGGATACCATTCTGCTCTCTCCTCTCTCTGGATGCCCTTCTGTTCTATCCTCTCTCTGGATTCCCTTCTGTCTTCTTCTCTCTCTGGATGCTGTTCTATCCTTTCTTCTCTCTGGATGCCCTTCTGTCTTCTCCTCTCTCCAAATGCCCTTCTGTTCTCTTCTCTCTCTAGATTCGCTCTGTCTTCTCCTTCTATGGATGCCCTTCTCTTCTCATCTCTCTCTAGATGACCTTCTGTTTTCTCCTCTCTCCGGATGCCCTAATGTCTTCTCTTCTCTCAGGATGTTCTTCTGCTCTCTCCTCTATCTGGATGCCCTTCTATTCTCTCCACTCTCTGGATGCCCTTCTGTCTTCTCCTCTCTCTTGATGCGCTTTTGTTCTCTCCTTTTTTGGATGCTGTTATGTTCTCTCCTCTCTCCAGATGCCCTTCTGTCTTCTCCTCTCTCTGGATATACTTCTGCACTCTACTCTCTCTAGAATCCCTTCTGTCTTCTCCTCTCTCTGGATGCCGATCTATCCTCTCCTCTCTCTCTGGATGCCTTTCTGTTCTCTCCTGTCTCTAGATGCCCTTCTGTCTCTTCTCTATCTAGATGCCCTTCTGTCTTCTCCTCTCTCTGTATGGCCTTCTTTACTCTTTTATCTGGATGCCCTTCTGACCTCTTCTCTCTCTGGATGCCCTTCTTTTCTCTCTTCTCTCTGGAGGCCATTCTGTCAACACCTTTCTCTGGAAGCCCTTCTGCTTCTCCTATCTCCCAATGCCCTTCTGTCTCCTCCTATTTCCATACCCTTCTGGTCTCTACTCTCTACATGCCCTTCTGTACTCTATCCTCTCAAGATGCCCTTATTTTCTCTCCTATCTCTAGATGTTCTTCTGTCTTCTCCGATCTCTGGATACCATTCTATTCTCTACTCTCCCTGGATGCAGTTCTGTCTTCTCTGCGCTCTTGATGTCTTTCAGTTCTCCCCTCCCTGTGAATGTGTTTCTGTCTTCTCCTCTCTCTGGATGCCCTTCTTCACACTCCTCTCTCTCGATGTCCTTCTGTCCTACCCTCTATCTGGATGCTCTTCTGTCCTCTCCTCTCTCTGGATACCCTTCTGTTCTCTCCTCTCTCTGGATTCCCTTTTTTCCTTCTCCTCCTGCTGGATGCCCTTCTCTTCTCTCCTCTCTCTAGATGACCTTCTGTACTCTATTCTCTCTGAATGCCCCTCTGTTCTCTCATCACTCCGGATGCCCTTCTATACTCTCCTCTCTCTGGATGCCCTTCTGTCTTCTGCTTTCTCTGGATGCCCTTCTGTCTTCTCTGCTCTCTGGATGCACTTCTGTTCTCGCCTCTCTGTGGATGTGTTTCTGTCTTCTCCTTTCTCGATGCCCTTCTCTTCTCTCCTCTCTCTGGATGCCCTTCTTACCTCTCCTCTCAATGGATGCCCTTCTGTCTTCTCCTCTCTCTGGCTGGCTTTCTGTTCTCTCCTTTCTCTGGATCAATTCTGTCCTCTCCTCTCTCTGGATGCCCTTCTTCACTCTCCTCTCTATGGATGCCTTTCTGTCTTGTCCTCTCTCTGAATGCCCTTCTGTACTCTCCTCTCTCTGGATGGCCTTCTTTCTTCTCCTCTTTTCTTATGTCCTTCTGTTTTCTCATCTCTTCTGCTTCTCTTCTGTCCTCTCCTCTCTCTGGATGTCCTTCTGGACTCTCCTCTCTCTGGATACTCTTCTGTTCTCTCCTCTCTCCAGATGCCCTTTTGTATTCTCCTCTTCCTGGATGCCCTTCTGCACTCTCCTCTTACTGGATGCCCTTCTTTTCTCTCCACTCTCCAGATGCCCTACTGTCTTCTCCTCTCTCAGGATGCCGTTCTGTTCTCTCCTCTCTATGGATGCCCTTCCATCCTCTCCTCTCTCTGGATTCCCTTCTGTCTTCTCCTCTCTCTTGATTCCCTTCTGTTCTATCCTCTTTCTGGATGCCCTTCTGTTCTCTTCTCTCTCTGGATGCCCTTCTGTCTTCTCCTATCTCTGGATGCCCTTCTGCTCTCTCATCTCTCTGGATGCCCTTCTGTTCTCTCCTGTCTCTGGATTCCTTTCTGTCTTCTTCTTTCTCTGCATGCCATTCTATTCTCTCCTCTCTCTGGATGCCCTTCTGTCTTCTCCTCTCTCCAAATGCCCTTCTGTTCTCTTCTCTCTCTGGATTCCCTTCTTTCTTATCCTCTCTCTATGCACTTCTGTTCTCTAGATTCTCTCAATGCCTTTCAGTCTTCTCTCCCTGGATGCCGACAATTTTCTCCTCACACTGGATATCCTTCTCTCTTCTCCTCTCTCTAGATTCCCTTCTGTTATCTCCTTTCACTAGACGCCATTCTAACCTCTCCACTCTCTGGATGCCCTTTTATCTTCTCCTCTCTCCGAATGCCCTTCTGTTCTCTCCTCGAATTGGATGCCCTAGTGTCCTCTCCTCTCTCTGGATTTCCTTCTGTCCTCTCATATCTCTCGTTGCCTTTCTATTCTCTTCTCTCTCTAGCTTCTCTTCTGTCCTCTAATCTCTCTGGATGCCCTGCTGTCTTCTTCTCTCTCTGGAAGCCCTTCTGTCCTCTCCTCTCTCCAGATGCCCTTCAGTTATCTCCTTTCTCTGGGTGCCCTTCAGTCCCCTGTTCTCTTTTGATGCTCTTATGTTGTCTCCTCAATCTCGGTGCTCTTCTGTTCTTCCCAATCTGTGAATGCCCTTCTGTCCTCTCCTCTCTCTACATGCCTTTCTATTCTCTCCTCTCTCTGGATGTGCTTGTGTCCTCTATTCTCTTTTTATGCTCTTTTGTTCTCTTCCATCTGGATTCCCTTCTGTCCTCTCATCTCCCTGGATGTAATTCTCTCTTCTCCTCTCTCTGGCTGAACTTCTGATCTCTCCTCTCTCCGGATGCTCTTCTGTCTTTTCTTCACACTGGATGCCCTTCTCTCTTCTCCTCTCTCTAGATGCACTTTTGTTTTCACCTATCTATGGATGCTATTCTGTCTTCTCCTCTCTCTGGATGACCTGCTGTTCTCTCCTCTCACTGGATACCCTTCTATCTTCTCTTTTCTCTGGATGCCCTTCTATCTACTCTGCTCTCTGGATATCATTCTATTCTCTACTATCTCTGAATGCCCTTCTGTTTTCTCTGCTCTCTGGATGCCCTTCTGTCCTCTCCTCCCTCTAGATGCCCTTCGGTCTTTTCCTCTCTCCCTATGCCCTTCTGTTCTCTCGATTCTCTCGATGCCTTTCAGTCTTCTTCTCTCTCTGGATTCCCGACAATTTTCTCCTTACTCTGGATATCCTTCTGTCTTCTCCTCTCTCTAGATGAACTTCTGTCTTTTCCTCTCTCCCTATGCCCTTCTGTTCTCTCAATTCTCTCGATGCCCGTCAGTCTTCTACTCTCTCTGGATGCCTGACAATTTTCTCCTTACTCTGGATATACTTCTGTCTTCTCCTCTCTCTAGATGCCCTTCTGTTTTCTCCTCTCACTGGATGCCATTCTGACCTCTCCTCTCTCTGGATGCCCTTCTGTGTTCTCCTCTCTCCGGATGTCCTTCGGTCCTCTTCTTTCACTGGATGTCCTTCAGTATTCTGCTCTCTCTGGATGGGCTTCTGTTCTCTCCACTTTCTGGATTCTCTCCTGTAGTCTCATCTCTCTGGATGCCCTTCTGTTCTCTCTTCTTTTGGGATGTCCTTCTGTCCTCTCCTCTCTGTGCATGCCCTTCTTTCTTCTCCTTTTTTTTGGATGCCCTTCTGTTCTCTACTCTATCTGGATGCCCTCCTGTAATCTCCTCTCTATGTACATTCTGTCTTCTCCTCTCTCTTGATGCATTTATGTTCTCTCCTCTTTCTGGATGCCCTTCTGTCTTCTCCCCTCTCTGGATGAGCTTCTGGTCTCTCCTCTCTCTGGATGCCCTTCTTTCCTCTCATGTCTCTGTATGCCCTTCTGTCTTTTCTCTCTCTAGATGCCCTTCTGTTCTCTCCTCTATCCGGATGCCTTTCTGTCCTCTCCTTTCTCTGGATGCCCTTCTGTCTTCTCCTCTCTTTGGATGCCCTTCTTTTCTCTTCTCTCTGGATGCCCTTCTGTAATCTCCTATCTATGTATGCGTTCTGTCTTCTCCTCTCTCTGGATCCACTTATGTTCTCTCCTCTTTCTGGATGCCCTTCTGTCTTCTCCCACCTCTGGATGCCCTTCTGTCCTCTCCTCTCTCTGGATGCCCTTCTGTCTTCTCCTCTCTTTGGATGCCCTTCTTTTCTCTTCTCTCTGGATACCCCTCTGTAATCTCCTATCTATGTGTGCGTTCTGTCTTCTCCTCTCTCTGGATGCACTTATGTTCTCTCCTATCTCTGGATGCCCTTCTGTCTTCTCCCACCTCTGGATGCCCTTCTGTCCTCTCCTCTCTCTGGATGCCCTTCTGTCTTCTCCTCTCTTTGGATGCCCTTCTTTTCTCTTTTCTCTGGATGTCCTTCTGTAATCTCCTATCTATGTATGCGTTCTGTCTTCTCCTCTCTCTGGATGCACTTATGTTCTCTCCTCTCTCTGGATGCCCTTCTGTCTTCTCCCACCTCTGGATGCCCTTCTGTCCTCTCCTCTCTCTGGATGCCCTACTCTTCTCTCCTCTCTTGGATGCCTTTCTGTCCTGTTTTTTCTCTGGATTCTCTTCTGTCCTCTAATATCTCTCTTTGCCTTTCTGTTCTCTTATCTCTATGGATGCTCTCCTGTACTCTCATCTCTCTGTATGCCCTTCCGTCATCTCTGCTCTCTGGATGCCCTTCTGTCCTCTCTTTTCTCTTGGATGCCCTTCTGCCCTCTCCTCTCTTGTATGCCCTTCTGTCCTCTTCTCTCTCTGGATTCCCTTCTGTCCTCTAATCTTTCTATTTTCTTTTTCTTCTCTTCTTTCTATGGAGGCTCTCCTGACCTCTCATTGCTCTGGATGCCCTTCTGTTCTCTCTTCTCTCTGGATGCCCTTCTGTCTTCTACACGCTCTGGATGTCCTTCTATCTTCTCCTCTCTCTGGATGACCTTCTTATCTCTCCTCTCTCCGGATGCTCTTCTGTCTTCTCTTAACTCTGGATGCCCTTCTCTCTTCTCTTTTCTCTGTATGTACTTCTGTTTTCACCTCCCTATGGATGCCCTTCTGTATTCTCCTCTCTCTGGATGCCCTTCTGTATTCTCCTCTCTCAATGCCCTTATGTTCTCTCCTCTTACTCAATGCCCTTCTGTCTTCTCCTTTCTCTGGATGCCCTTCTGTTCTCTCCTCTTACTTGATGCCCATCTGTCTTCTCCTTTCTCTGGATGCCCTTCTGTCTTCTCCGCTCTCTTGATACCCTTTGATTCTCTACTCTCTCTGGATGCCCTTCTGTCTTCTCTGCTCTCTGGATGTCCTCTGTTCTCTCCTCTCTCTGGATGACCTTCTGTCCTCTCATCTCTGGATGGCTTTCTGTTCTCTCTGCTCTCTGGATTCCTTCTGTACACCCCTCTCTCTGGATGCCCTTCTGTCCTGTCATCTCTCTGGATGCCCTTCTGTCCTCTCCTCTCTCCGGATGCCCTTCTGTCCTCTCTTCTCTCTGGATGCCTTACTGTTCTCTACTCTCTCTGGATTCCCTTTTTGTCTTCTCCTCTCTCTGGATGGGCTTCTCCTCTCTCCTCTCTCAGGATGCCCTTGTGTCCTCTATTCCTTCTGAATATCCTTCAGTTCTCTCATCTCTCTGGATTCCCTTTTGTGCTCTCCTCTCTCTGGATGCCCTTCTGTCTTCTCCTCTCTCCCTATGCCCTTCTGTTCTCTTGACTCTCTCGATGCCCTTCAGTCCTCTCCTCTCTCTGGATGCCCTACAATTTTCTTTTCCTGCTGGATACCCTTCTGTCTTCTCCTCTCTCTAGATGCCCTTCAGTTCTCTGCTCTCACAGGATGCCATTCTGTCCACTCCTCTCTCTGGATGCGCTTCTGTTTTCTTCTCTCTCCAGATTCCCTTCAGTCCTCTACACTCTCTGGATGTCCTTCAGTCTTCTGCTCTCTCTGGAGGGGCTTCTGTTCTCTCCTCTTTTGGAATCTCTCGTGTTCTCTCATCTCTCTGGATACCATTCTGTTCTCTCTTGTTTTGAGATGTCCTTCTGTCCTCTCCTCTCTCTGTATGCCCTTCTGTCTTCTTTTTTCTTTGGATGTCCTTCTGTTCTCCCCTCTCTCTGGATGCCATTTTCTCCTATTGTTTCTCCGGATACCCTTCTGTTCTATCCTCTCTCACTATGCCTTTCTCTTCTCTCCTTTATCGGGATGCCCTTCTGTTCTCTCCTCTGACTGCAAGACCAACTTTCTGCTCCTCTCTATAGATTCTATTCTGTTCTCTCCTCTGTCTGGATGCCCTTCTGTCTTTTCATCTCTTCTTTCCCCTTTCTCTCTGGATGTCCTTCTGTCTTCTCCTCTCTCTGGATGCCCTTTGGTTCTCTTCTCTCTCTGAATGATCTTCTGTTCTCTCAAATCTCTGGATGCCCTTGTGTCCTCTCCTCTCTCTGGAAGCCCTTCTGTCTTCTCTTCTCTATAGATACCCTTCTGCCCTTTCCTCTCTTTTGATGCCCTTCTGTTTTCTCCTCTCTTCCAATGCTCTTCTGTTCTCTCCTCTCTGTGAATGCCTGTTACGCGCCCGTGCCAAATCCCCTCGCCCGCAAGAGAGACACGGGAGGCAGTTTTCCTGTAGTTACTACAGCGAGACTTTATTCTTGTATCAGCTGAAGGGGAAGACCCCAAGCCCGGAAAAGGCACTGCTTATATGCACCCTAGTGTGGCATGTTCACTTCTGTTTGACTGTTCACTAATCACCCCATATTACACCCCGGGATGGGCAGTGACTTGGCGCGCTTTTGCCTCTTGTACCTGCGCAGTTTAGTTGTTTACTTGTGAGAGAACCGGATGCCAGCGCCATCTTGTAATGGCATATGCAGTCACAGCTTGCCGTGGATCCCTACATCTCCCCATTTCTATTTTATTAAGATGGAACAGGCTATTGCCTATCAAGCATGGCACCAACTCAGTGGGGGAAAGCAGAGGCCTGATTCCCTGTGCAAGCTGAGATATTGTAATGAGTTTCTTCTCTTGTCATCATGCAATGAGCAATACTCCCCATACCCATCTGGATGCTTTTTGTCCGGGAAAGGGAGCCTCCACCCTGGGGCACCACCAGGAGAGGAGTTTTTTGGCATCAAACCTTTGTGCAATCAGGCATACTTTGGGGAAATCTATCCAAACTCGTGGAACATTCCCTATCGAGTACCCACACGCAAACACCTCAAACTATTCAGGTACCACAGTTATTCAGGCAAAGGCTGGCTAGACTTAGACCTCTCATTGACCCAGTGCAATGGGCTGAACCCTTGGGGTGCATCGACTGAGGGTCTCAGTCATCAGTTACTTTCTTAGCATAGATAGCCAAATTTCAGGGGAAGATCCTTGTTCCAAGGCTACGAGTGCTTGTGTGATAGCGACCTTGTCACGTTTTTGTTGGGCTCTGAGCTTGCAGGCCAACCATAACATGAAGAATAATCCACAACATAGGGCTGCACCAAACAAGCCTATCCCCACCCTTTCCTTAAAAAAAGAAAAGGCAGAAGAAATTCAAGAAGAAAGTCCTTTAACGATGGAGGGATCCAGGCGGGTGGAGTTGACAAGAATAATTTCTCTGCGAAGTTGTTCAAGAAGATTACCAAAATTTTCAGACCAATTTCCTGAAAGATATAAGGACAATTTACGTGAGAGATTGGCTGCTTTTGTAAAGTTTTCGTATTGAATCTTGGTAATACACAAAGCTCCGAATTTCCTTTCACAGCCAATTTATGTCAACTGAAATAAGATATCCAGTATTTCCTCAACCAAATCTAATCTTTGATTGAGTATCATAATACCTCTTTCAATTCTGCTGTGGAGGAAGAGTGGGTAGCTATTGCCTGGCTTACACTTTCTGCCAAATATTGACAAATTCAGTGGTTTGTACTTGGTGAAACATGGCAATAGCTCCAATGGTAGCATCATCTGCTCTGAGCATAATAGCTGTGACAATGGCTGCCATTATATAAAAATATCTCTTCTGTCAAAATAAAGTCAAGGTCCCAGATGTCTGAATGAGGATGGGGATCCATTGTGGTATTCTGGCTATAGACAAGAGCAGACCAGCACTGGGACATAAAGCAAGTTACAATGGTACAAATATTAAAGGAGTGGTTGGATAAGATGAAAAGAAATGGAGGATAAACACAAACTGGAGTGAGGCATTAATTCACTCGGTATAGTTAAAGGTATAGGAGAAATTCTGTTTAGCAGAAGAAGCGCCTTTTAAGAAGACAAGGGCATAGGTTTTGGAAAAGCAGATAGGATAGCCCATCTAAATTCACCCAAGCTTGGAGAATCCATGTAATGATCAAAAGCATTCGCAGGGGAACCCGCTGAGGAATCATTGTCCACAACTGTGAGGCGTCGCGACAGGCATTCCAGCAACCAAAATGGGTTGTCTTCTTCCTGTGGAAAAACACAAACCACTCCCCTGGATCTTATTAAAATAGGATCTGGGCCTTTCCATTGACCAGTCAAAACATCTTTTCATTTTATAATTTCTTTTGGCCTAGTTGGTTTCAGGCAATGGCGATCAGCCGCCGTGTTGCCCTGACTGTCCAAATTAAAAAAATTAAAAGTAAAAAGTGCCAGAGAGACAATAACCCATGGCACCGTGGGCAGAGCTTCCTCAACTTCTCCTTTTTGTTTTATCAAATATGTTTTAAGGGTACGATGAGCACGCTCAATGATGCCCTGTCCCTGAGGGTTGTAAAGAAGACCCGTCAGGTTTGTCACCTCCATTTGGTGACAAAATTGTCCAAACTTTTGAGAAGTGTAGGCTGGTCCATTGTCAGTTTTAAGGATTTTAGGCTTTCCCCAGGCACTCCAAGCCTCGAGACAATGTTGAATAGCATGGGCCGCCTTTTCTCCAGTCAATGGAGAGGCGAACATAACTCCAGAACAGGTATCAATGGAGACATGCAAATATTGTAATTTGCCAAAGGATGGGATGAGGGTAACATTCATTTGCCAGATCTGTAATGGCCTAATTCCCCGAGGGTTAATTCCGTTATGGGGAACAGGTAGGAATTGACAGCAGTTTTGGCATTGAGTCAATCTCTAGCCTCCATTCTAGTGATGTTAAATCGACATTGTAGTGTCTCAGCTGTCACATGAAACCTTTTATGAAAGGCTTTAGCCAAATCCAATTTTGGCATAAGGGCAATTGCAATTAACTTTGTGGCTTGATCTGCCAGGTCATTTCCACAGGACACAGGTCCCGGTAAGCCTGAGTGAGCCCTAATATAAGTTATAAAGACAGGGAATCTACGCTTAGCCAGGGTAAGCTGAATCTTTTGAAAAACTTCTACAAGTCTGCTAGATGTCTTAATTAACCCAGCAACTTCTAATGTCTTTATTGCATTAACCACATAGAAGGAATCTGAAACAATATTTAAGGGACCTGGAAAGATTTCCAGAACCTCTGACACCACTAGGCATTCCACAATTTGAGGTGAGATTTCATGGTATTGTTTGGATGTATCCTTATCATTAACCACATAGGCACCCACTCCTGTTTTTGACCCGTCCATATAAACTACTGTTCCATCTGGGAGTGGCTCCTGAGACACAATATGTGGAAATATGATAGCTTGAGTTAAGGCAAATTGTAAGATGGGATGCTTAGAATAATGATTATCTATTTGACCATTGAAGGAAGTAACCAGCACTGCCCAAACATCAGAGATCGCCGTTAATATTTGGACTTGATGGGCAGTATAAGGCACTATCAAAACCTTAGGCTCCCTTCCAAAATAGGTAATGGCTACTTTTAGTCCACGAAGGGCAAGCTGAGCGACTGAATCTGGATACCATTCAATAATCTTTGCGAGAGAAGCATTGGGATGAACCCATAACAAGGGCCCCCCCCGTGCCATAACACGGCAGTTGGTGTCTAGTTTTAAGCATGCATAAGTCAAAGGCTTTGGTTTCATCTATGCGTTTTAGTTGGGCATCTTGTAATGCATTTTCTACTACTTGTAGGGCGCAGCTTGAAGCCGGTGTCAAGGCTCTTGGCAAGGAAATATGAGCATCCCCTTCCAAAATATCAAATAAAGGTTTCAGCTTGGCCGAGGGAATTTTTAAAAATGGTCTTAACCAATTTATACCACCTAATAATTTTTGAAAATCATTCAAAGTATGTAAATGGTCTCTACGAATCTCCAATTTCTGAGGAATTATCTTTTCTGGATAGATAACTGTCCCTAAAAAGGAGCCAATTTCTGAAATTTGAACTTTCTCAGTAGCAACATGCAGACCCCACTGTTCCAAGGTGTTTAATAATAAGGGGTGGTCTGTAAAGTAATTAAATCCTTATGACACATTATAATGTCATCTGTGTAATGGGCCAGCAGCAGAGAGGGAAATTGTTTCCTAATTGGCTCGAGGGTCACTTGTACATACAGCTGACATATAGTGGGGCTGTTGGCCATGCCCTGAGGCAGAACTTTCCACTGATATCTTTTATCAGGTTCGAAATGATTAATAGTAGGTAGGGTAAATGCAAATCTTGGTCTATCTTGTGAACACAAAGTAATTGAGAAAAAACAATCTTTAATATCTATAATTATGATTTTCCACTGCTTAGGCAAGGCAGAGAGTAAAGGCAAGCCTCATTGCACAGAGCCAAATAGTCGCATATGTGCATTGATGGCTCTTAAATTATGTAAAAGTCTCCATTTTCCGGATTTCTTTTTAATGACAAATATGGGTGTATTCCAGGGGGAGGTAGAAGGTTCTAAATGACCGAGCTGCACTTGTTCTTTAATTAGTTTTGTAGCAGCTTCCAATTTTTCAGAGGATAAGGGCCACTAAGGAACCCATACAACCTCCTCTGTGAGCCAGAGTATGGGTATAGAACCCTCAATGGCAACTAGGGAAAACCCAGGCCTTGTCTTCCTGTGTTTGATTCTTGTGGGACAGGATCTAACCTTCCTTGTTCATTCCTGCCAAGACCCTTCCCTTTTTAAAATCCCATTCTCTTCATAATGTTTATAGATTGTGGGCAGTACTCACTGGTCAGAACTAGCCCTAGGTCTTGTAAGATATCACTTCCCCAGAGATTGACAGGGAGAGGAAGGACATAAGGTATAAAACTTCCTGTTTGACCCTCTGGTGCCTGCCAAGTCAACGAGCGAGAACTGACTGCGGGGCTGGCCTCATATCCCAATCCTTGTAGGGAGTGGGATGATCCTGTGACAGGCCATGCCTTGGGCCACCAATTAGAAGAAATAATACTTTTATCCGCTCCTGTGTCCAAAATTCCAGTAAAGTTCTTCCCCTCTATTGCTAACTGTAAGGTGGGTCTAGTTTTAAGGTCAACCACCAGATGAGCGAAGTCAGTTCCTGAGGAACCAAGCGCGTGAGCACCTCGAAGCTTCCTGGTTGATGGAAAACAATCATACAAGCTTGGAAAGACAACCAATTGAGCAATCCTGTCCCCAGGGAGGATGGAGAATATGCCTTGTGGGATAGAACAGAGAACTTGAAGTTCTCCAGTATAATCTTGATCTATTTACACTGGGGTGTAAGAGAGGAGTGGCCTAAAATAAGGCCAACAATTACCCCTGGCAGGGTACCTCTATAATCAACCAGGATCAGCTGCACCCCCGTGTGTGGCATTAGTAGGACTCGGCAGGTGGAACAGAGGTCCACTCCTGCGGAAATCCTTGTGGCTCCGCAGCAAAAAGAGTCCCCTGAATGTTCAGCAGTGTCCCATATCTTTTGGGGCCCTGGGATCTTGGGCCAGTATGTCCGTTTTTTGAAAATTTTTCTTCCTTAATGGCCGAGGGATTTGGAGGGAGGATCTGACCTCTTATATCTCTAACAGAACGGCAATCCCGAGCCAGATGATAGCCCTTTCCACAGCTGGTGCACAGTTTTGATGGTATTTGATTATTTGGGCACTCTTTCTTCATATGTCCAGCCTCCCAAGCCGCGACAGGCTCTCAACCAGTCTTGTAACCCTCTGTTCCTATGAGGGGCAATGACTGTGTGGCATTCCACTGTAGCATTTTCAAAGACCATTTGTTTTATCAATGGCATCACCTGTTCTGGGTCACCAAAAATCCTACCCACTGCCTTGGTCATTCGGGCCACAAAATCAGAAAAAGACTCATTAGATGTCTGAATATCTTGGACAAATAAAGGTTACTGCCTTCCTTCCTAGGGAGAGACTTCCATGCCTTTATTGCAGCTGATGTTATCTGTGCGTAAACCTGCCAGGGATGAGTGGTCTGGTAATTCGAGTGTACGCCAACTCCAGCCAGCATGTCAAAAGTCCATAATTGTTGACCCTCAATGCTTGCATTAGCTCTGGTTTGTGCTTGTAACTGCTCATGCCAGAGCACTTTCCATTCCAAATATTGGCCCATATTGGTAAGTACTGCCTTCACTTTGTCCTGCCAGTCTTCTGGCGTCATAGCAGCTGCACCTAATCTCTCCACTTGGGATATGGTAAAATTAGCCCCAATTCCATATGCACGGACTGCCTCAGCTAATTCTTTGACCTGCCTATACTCTACTGGGGCATGAACACGGGCTCCCTCTGCCCCTTCAAAGACCGGAAATGACAGCTGTACCTGTCTCCAATCACCTGGGCTGAGAAATGAATTAGAGACACTGCCCGGGGCGTAGACTGGAGGCAAGGGCGGGGCCGAGGGACTCAAGGTCTTTCTTAGTCTTATCTCAGGACGGTTATTTTTTGGTCCATATCTGTTTTGTTCATAGGCGGCTGCCTCTTCCTCTAGGCTTTCTTCCTCTCCTTGCATTAGATCTGCTTCGGAGCTGCTAAGGTCTATGGCGGTAAGCTCCTTAATGGGGTAAAGGGGGGTCCTTTTGACCTCCACTCTCTCTTCACTAGCCAGTGAAGGGTCTTTATTCTTAACAGACCCTGCAGTGGCCTCTGTTCCTTTTGAATACTCTCCCTTTTTACCAGACTCCTGGGTCTGCTTCTTTCGTCCAGGCCTTATTGCCTGCTTCCCTTTCCCAGGCTCCTTGGCCTTATCTTTTTCCCCAGGCTCCTTGGCCTGATGCCGGCTACCACGCTCTGTTTCTGATACACTGGAGTGGAACTCTTCTAAAACCTCTTGACTTGCATTAATAGCTGTGCTGCAAGCTGGATCTTTACAACACAAGCTAAAAGCGAAAGCAACACAAGCAAGAGGTCAAATAGTGCAGTGGCAGCAATGGGTGAAAATCCACTCTCAACCAACACTTCCACCCCAAACACACCTCTCAGAGACATACTTCAATCCTGTAGTCTTTTAACCAGCCCCGAGTCTCGGGGGGTCTCTGGGGCGCATTGAAGTTCCCGGGTTTCGGCACCACATGTTCCACGCCCCTTCCGAATCCCCTCGCCTACAGGAGAGACACGGGAGGCAGTGTTTGGGTAGTTACTACAGCGATGCTTTATGCTTGTATCAGCTGAAGAGGAAGACCCCAAGCCCGGAAAAGGCACTGCTTATATGCACCCTAGAGTGGCCTGTTCACTTCTGATTGGCTGTTCACTCATCACCTCATATAATGCACCCGGATGGGCAGTGACTTGGCGTGCTTTCGCCTCTTGCACCCGCACAGTTTAGTTGTTTACTTGTGGGAGCACCAGATGCCAGTGCCATCTTGTAATGGCCAATGTTGTCACCGCTCGCAGAGGCTCCCTACGGATGCCCTTCTATATTCTCCTCACTCTGGATGCCCTTCTGGTCTCTCCTCTCCATGGATGCCCTTCTGTCATCTCCACTCTCTGGATGTCCTTCTGTTGTCTAATTTCTCTGGATACCCTTCTGTCCACTCTTCTCTCTGGATGCCCTTCTGTTCTCTCCTCTCACTGGATGGCCTTCTGTACTTTCCACTCTCTCGATGACTTTCTGTCCTCTCTTCACTCAGGATTTTTTTCTGTCCTCTCATATCTCTGGTTGCCCTTTTGTACTCTTTTCTCTCTAGATTATCTCCTGTTCTCTCATCTCTCTGGATGCCCTTGTGTCCGCTCCTCTCTCTAGATGCCCTTCTGTCTTCTCTGCTCTCTGGATGCCCGTCTGTTGTCTCCTTTCTGTGGATGCCCTTCTGACCTCTCCTGTCCATGTATTCCCTTCAGTTCTCTCCTCTTTCTGGATGCCCTTCTGTCCTCTCCTCTCTGTGGAAGCCCTTCTGTCCTCTCCTCTCTCTGGATGCCCTACTGGTCTCTCCTCTCTCTAAATTCCCTTTTTGTCTTCTCCTCTCTCTGGATGTGTTTCTCTTCTCTCCTCTCTCAAGATGCCCTTGTGTCCTCTATTCTCTCTGGATATACTTCTGTTCTCTCATTTCTTTGGATTTTCTTTTGTGCTTTCTTCACTCTGGATGCCCTTCTGTCTTCTCCTCTCTCCCTATAACATTCTGTTCTCTCGATTCTCTTATTGTCCTTCAGTTTTCTCCTCCATGTGGATACCCGACAATTTTCTCCTCAGGCTAGATATCCTTCTGTCTTCTCCTCTCTCTAGATGCCCTTCTGTTCTCTCCTCTCACTGGATGCCATTCTGTCCTCTCTTCTCTGTGGATGCTCTTCTGTCTTCTCCTCTCTCAGGATGCCCTTCTGTCCTCTTCCCTCTCTGGATGTCCTTCAGCCTACTGTTCTCTCTGAATGGGCTTCTGCTTCCTCCTCTTTCTGGATTCTCTCCTGTTCTCTCATCTCTCTCTGGATGTCCTTTCTGTTCACCCTTCTTTTGGGATGTCCTTCTGTCCGCTCTACTATTTGGACACCCTTCTGTCTTCTCCTTTCTTTGGATACCTTCTGTTCTCTCCTCCTTCTGGATGTCCTATTTTCCTCTCCTCTCTCTGAATACCCTTCTGTACACTCCTCTCTCTGTATGCCCTTCTGTTCTCTCCTCTATCTGGATGCCCTTCTGTCTTCTCCTCTCTCTGGATCCCTTCTGTTTTTCCTCTCTCTGGATGCCCTTCTGTTTTTCCTCTCTCTGGATGCCCTACTGACCTCTCCTCTCTCTGGATGCTCTTCTGTCTTCTCATCTCAATTTTTGCCCTTCTTTTCTCTCCTCTTTCTAGATTCTCTTCTATCCTCGCATTGCTCTGAATGCCCTTCTGTTCCCTTCTGTCTCTGGATGATCTTCTGGTCGTACATCTCTGTGGATGACCTTCTGTTCTCCCCTCTCAATGAAAGATCTTCTGTTATCTCATCTCTCTGGATGCCCTTGTGTCCAGTCCTCTCTCTGGATGCTCTTATGTTCTCTCATCTCTCTGGATGCTCTTCTGTCTTCTCCTTTCTCTACATCCCTTTCTATTCACTCCTCTCTCTGGATGCACTTGTGTCCTCTCCTCTCTTTTTATGCCCTTCTGTTCTCTCCTCTCTCTGGATTCCCTTCTGTCCTCTCATCTCTCTAGATGTCCTTCTGTCTTCTCCTCTCTCTGGATGACCTTCTGATCTCTCCTCTCTCCAGATGCTCTTCTGTCTTCTCTTCACTCTGGATGCCCTTCTCTCTTCTCCTCTCTATGGATGCACTTCTGTTTTCACCTCTCTCTGGATGCCCTTCAGTCTTCTCCTCTCTCTGGATGCCATTATGTTCTTTCCTCTTACTGGATACCTTTCTGTCTTCTCCATTCTCTGAATGCACTTCTGTCTTCTCTGCTCACTGGATACCATTTTTTTCTCTACCCTTCTGGATGCCCTTCTGTCATCTCCAGTCTCTGGATGCCTGTCTGTTCTCTCCTCTCTGTGGATGACCTTCTGACCTCTCCTGTCCATGTATGCCCTTCTGTTCTATCCTCTTTCTGGATGCCCTCCTGTCCTCTCCTCTCACTGGATGCCATTCTGTCCTCTCCTCTCTCTGGATTTCCTTCTGTCCTCTCCTATCTCTGGAGGCCCTTCTGTCCTCTCATCTCTCTGGATGCCCTTCTGTCCTCTCATCTTTCTGGAAGCCCTTCTGTCCTCTCCTCTCTCTGGATGCCCTACTGGTCTCTCCTCTCTCTGGATTCCCTTTTTGTCTTCTCCTCTCTCTGGATGTGCTTCTCTTCTCTCCTCTCTCAAGATGCCCTTGTGCCCTCTATTTTCTCTGGATATACTTCTGTTCTCTCATCTCTCTGGATTCCCTTTTGTGCTCTCCTCTCTCTGGATGCCCTTCTGTCTTCTCCTCTCTCCCTATGACCTTCTGTTCTCTCGATTCCCTTGATGCCCTTCAGTCTTCTCTTACATCTGGATGCCTGACCATTTTCACCTCACTCTAGATATCCTTCTGTCTTCTCCTCTCTCTAGATTCCCTTCTGTTCTCTCCTCTCACTGAATGCTATTCTGTCCTCTCCTCTCTGTTGATGCCCTTCTGTCTTCTCCTCTCTCAGGATGCCCTTCTGTCCTTTTCTCTCTCTACATGTCCTTCAGCCTACTGTTCTCTCTGGGTGGGCTTCTGTTCTCCCCTCTTTCTGGATTCACTCCAGTTCTCTAATCTCTTTCTGGATGCCCTTTCTGTTCTCTCTTCTTGTGGGATATCCTTCTGTCCTCTTCACTCTCTGGATGCCCTTCTGATTCTCCTTTCTTTGGATACCCTTCTGTTCTCTTCTCTCTCTGGATGCCCTATTTTCCTCTCCTCTCTCTGGATACCCTTCTGTACTCTCCTCTCTCTGTATACCCTTCTGTTCTCTCCTCTATCTGGATGCCCTTGTGTCCTCTTCTCTCTCTGGATGCCATTTCTGTCCTTTCTTCTGTTGGGATGCCCTTCTGTCTTCTCCTCTCTCTCTGGATGCCCTTCGGTTCTCTTCTCTCCCTGGATGATCTTCTGTTCCCTTATCTCTCTGGATACCCTTTTGTCCTCTCCTCTCTCTGGATGCCCTTCTGTCATCTCCGCTCTATGGATGTTCTTTTGTTGTCTCCTTTCTCTAGCTGCCCTTCTGTCCTCTCCTCTCTCTGGATGACCTTCTGCCTTCCCCTCTCTCGGGTTTACCTTCAGATCTCTGCATTCTCCGGATGTTCTTCCGTCCAGTCATCTTTCTGGATGCCCTTCTGTTTTCACCTATCTATGGATGCCTTTCTGTCTTCTCCTCTCTCTACATGCCTTTCTGTCCTCACATCTCTCTGGATGCCCTTCTGTCCTCTTCTCTCTCTGGATGCACTTCTGTCTTTTCATCACTATGGATGACCTTCTGTTGTCTCCTCTCTCTGGATGACCTTATGTCTCATCATCTCTCTGGATGCCCTTCTGTTCTCTTCTCTTTGGATGCCCTTCTGTCCTCTCCTCTCTCTGAATGCCCTTCTGTCTTTTCATCACTATGAATGATGGTCTGTTTTCTTCTCTCTCTAGATGACCTTCTGTTCTCTCCTCTTTCTGGATGCCCTTCTGTCTTCTCCTCTTTCTGGAAGACCTTCTGATCTCTCCTCTCTCCAGATGCTCTTCTCAATTCTCTTCATTCTGGATGCCCTTCTCTCTTCTTCTCTCTCTGGATGCACTTTTGTTTTCACCTCTCTATGGATGCCTTTCTATATTCTCATCTCTCTGGATGCCCTTCTGTTTTCACCTTTCTATGCATGCCTTTCTGTCTTCTACTCTCTTTACATGGCTTTCTCTCCTCTCATCTCTATGTATGCCCTTCAATCTTCTCCTCAATCTGGATGCCCTTCTGTTCTCTTCTCTTTTGATGCCTATCTGTGCCCTCCTCTCTCTGGATGATCTTCTGACCTCTCCTTTCCATGTATGCCCTCCTGTTCTCTCCTCACTCTGTATGCACTTCTGTCCTCTCCTTTCTCTGGATGCTTTTCTGTCCTCTCTTCTCTCTGGAAGCTTTTCTGTCCTCTCTTCTCTCTGGAAGCCCTTCTGTCCTCTCCGCTCACTGGATGCCCTTCTGTACTCTCCACTCTCTTGATGCCCTTCTGTCCTCTTCTCACTCTGGAGTTTTTTCTGTCCTCTCATATCTCTGTTCGCCCTTTTGTACTCTTCTTTCTCTAGATTATCTCCTGTTCTCTCATCTTTCTGGATTCCCTTGTGTTCACTACTCTCTCTAGATGCCCTTCTGTCTTCTCCTCTCTCTGGATGCCCTTCTGTCTTCTCCTCTCTTTGAAAGACATTCTGTTCTTTCCTCTCTTTGAATGCCCTTCTGTCTTTTCATCTCTCTGGATGACCATCTGTTGTCTTGTCTCCATGGATGACCTACTGTTCCCTCCTCTATCCAGATGCACTACTCTCTTCTCATCTCTCTGTTTCCCCTTCTGTTCTTTCCTCTCTCTTGATGCTTTTCTGTCCTCTCCTCTCTCTTGATGCCCTTCTATTCTCTCCTCTATCTGGATGGCTTTCTGTTCTCTCCTCTCTCTGGATGCCTTCTCTACTCTCCTCTCCCTTGATGCCCTTCAGTTCTCATATCTCTCTGGATGCCCTTATGTTCTCTCCTCTCACTGGATGCCCTTCTGTCTTCTTTTTTCTCTGGATGCCCTTCTGTATTCTCTGCTCTCTGGATGCTGTTCTATTCTCTACTCTCTCGGGATGCCCTTCCGTCTTTTCTGCTCTCAGATGTCTTTCTGTTCTCTCCTCTTTCTGGATGACCTTTGGTCCTCTCCTCTTTCTGGATGGCTTTCTGTTCTCTCCTCTTTCTGGATCCCTTCTGTACCCTCCTCTCTCTGGATTCCCTTCTGTCCTCCCCTCTCTCTGGATGCTCTTCTGTCCTCTCTTCTCTCTGGATGCTTTTCTGTCCTCTCCTCTCTCTGGATGCCCTACTGGTCTCTCCTCTCTCTGGATTCCCTTTTTGTCTTCTCCTCTCTCTGGATGCGCTTCTCTTCTCTCCTCTCTCAAGATGCCCTTGTTTCCACTATTCTCTTTGGATATCCTTCTGACACTCGTCTCTCTGGATTCCCTTTTGTTCTCTCCTCTCTTTGGATGCCCTTCTGTCCACTCCTCTCTCTGGATGCCCTTCTGTCCTCTCCTCTCTCTGGATGCCCTTCTGTCTTTTCATCACTATGAATGACCGTCTCTTGTCTCCTCTCGCTTGATGACCTTCTGTTCTCTCCTCTCTTCGGATGCCCTTCTGTCTTCTCCTCTCTCTGGATGCCCTTCGGTTTTTCTCTCTCTGAATTCCCTTCTGTCCTCTCCTCTCTCTGGATGCCTTTCTGTCTTCTCATCTCTCTTTATGCCCTTCTGTTCCCTTCTCTCTCTGGATGATCTGTTCACTCATCTCTGTGGATGACCATCTGTTCTCTCATCTCTCTGGATACCCTGATGCCTTGTGTCTTCTCAGCTCTCTGGATGTTCTTCTGTTCTCTCATCTCTCTGCATGCCCTTCTGTATTCTCGTCTCCACATGCCTTTATATTCTCTCATGTCTCTGGATGCAGTTGTGTCCTCTCCTCTCTTTTTATGCCCCTCTGTTCTCTCCTCTCTCTGGATTCCCTTCTGTCCTCTCATCTCTCTTGATGTCCTTCTTTCTTCTCCTCTCTCTGGGTGACCTTCTGATCTCTCGTCTCTCCAGATTCTCTTCTGTCTTCTCTTCACTCTGGATGCGCTTTTCTTCCCTCCTCTCTCAAGATGCCCTTGTGTCCTCTATTCTCTCTGGATATACTTCTGTTCTCTCATCTCTCTGGATTCCCTTTTGTGCTCTCCTCTCTCTGGATGCCATTCTGTCTTCTCCTCTTTTCCTATGACCTTCTCTTCTCTCGATTCTCTTGATGCCCTTCAGTCTTCTCCTCCATCTGGATGCCCGGCCATTTTCTCCCCACTCTAGATATCCTTCTGTCTTCTCCTCTCTCTAGATGCCCTTCTGTTTTCTCCTCTCACTGGATGCCATTCTGTCCTCTCCTCTCTGTGGATGCCCTTCTGTCTTCTCCTCTTTCGGGATGCCCTTCTGTCCTATTCTCTCTCTGGATGTCCTTCAGCCTTCTGTTCTCTCTGTATTGGCTTCTGTTCTCTCCTCTTTCTGGATTCACTCCTGTTCTCTCATCTCTCTCTGGATGCCCTTTTTGTTCTCTCTTCTTTTGGGATGTCCTTCTGTCTTCTACACTCCCTGGAAGCCCTTGTGTCTTGTCCTTTCTTTGGAAACCCTTTTGTTCTCTCCTCTCTCTGGATACCCTATTTTCCTCTCCTCTCTCTGGACACCCTTCTGTACTCTCCTCTCTCTGTATGCCCTTCTGTTCTCTCCTCTATCTGGATGCCCTTGTGTCCTCTTCTCTCTCTGGATGCCATTTCTGTCCTCTCTTCTCTCGGTATGCCCTTCTGTCTTCTCCTCTCTCTCTAGATGCCCTTCTGTTCTCTTCTCTCTCTGGATGATCTTCTGTTCTCTCATCTCTTTGGATGCCCTTTTGTCCTCTACTCTCTCAGAATGCCCTTATGTCTTCTCTTCTTTATGGATGCCCACCTGTCCTCTCTTCTCTTTTGATGCCCTTCTGTTTACTCCTCTCATCCAATGATCTTCTATTTTCTCCTCTCTCTGGATGCCCTTCTGTATTCTCCTCTCTCTGGATGGCCTTCTGTCATCTCCGCTCTCCTGGTGTCCTTTTGTTGTCTCCTTGCTCTAGATGCCCTTCCATCCTCTCCTCCCTCTTGATGCCCTTCTGTCCTCTTTTCTCTCTTGTTTCCCTTCTGTACTCTCCACTCTCTGCATGGCCTTCTGTGCTCTCCTCTCTCTGGATTTTTTTTTTGTCCTTTTATATCTCCGGTTGCCTTTCTGTTCTCTTCTCTCTCTGGATTATTTCCTGTACTCCAATCTCTTTGGATGCCCTTGTGTCTTCTCCTCTCTCTGGATGCCCTTCTGTATTCTCCTCTCTCTGGATGCCCTTCTGTTTCCTCCTCTCTTTGGATGCCCTTCTGTCTTTTCGTCTCTCTGGAGGACTGTCTTTTGTCTCTTCGCTATGGATGCCCTTCTGTCCTCTCCTCTCTCTGGATGCCCTTCTGCCTTCCCCTGTCTCTGGATTATCTTCAGATCTCTGCATTCTCCGGATGCACTTCCGTCCAGTCATCTTTCTGGATGCCCTTCTGTCATCTCCTCTCTCTGGATGCCCTTCTGTTTTCACCTATCTATGGATGCCTTTCTGTCTTCTCCTCTCTCTACATGCCTTTCTGTCCTCACATCTCTCTGGATGCCCTTCTGTCCTCTTCTCTCTCTGGATGCCCGTCTGTCTTTTCATCACTATGGATGACCATCTGCTGTCTCCTCTCTATGGATGACCTTATGTGTCATTATCTCTCTGGATGCCCTTCTGTTCTCTTCTCTTTGGATGCCCTTCTGTCTTTTTGTCACTATGAATGACTATCTCTTGTCTCCCCTCCCTTGATGACCTTCTGTTCTCCTCTCTTTGGAGATGCCCTTCTGTCCTCTCCTCTCTCTGGATGCCCTTCTGTCTTTTTGTCACTATGAATTACCGTCTCTTGTCTCCCCTCTCTTGATGACCTTCTGTTCTCTCCTCTTTGCGGATGCCCTTCTGTCTTCTCCTCTTTCTGGATGCCTTTCTGTCTTATCATCTCTCTTTATGCCATTCTGTTCTCTCCTCTCTCTAGATTCTCTTCTGTCCTCTCATCCCTCTGGATGCCCTTCTGTTCCTTTCTCTCTCTGGATGATCTTCTGTTCACTCATCTCTGAGGATGACCTTCTGTTCTCTCCTCTCTCTGAAAGATCTTCTGTTTGCTCATCTCTCTGAATGCCCTTGTGTCCTCTCTGCTCTCTGGATGTTCTTCTGTTCTCTCATCTCTCTGGATGCCCTTCTGTCTTCTCATCTCTCTACATGCCTTTATATTCTCTCCTCTCTCTGGATGCACTTGTGTCCTCTCCTCTCTTTTTATGCCCTTCTGTTCTCTCCTCTCTCTGGATTCCCTTCTGTCCTCTCATCTCTCTAGATGTCCTTCTGTCTTCTCCTCTCTCTGGATGACCATCTGATCTCTCCTCTCTCCGGATGCTCTTCTGTCTTCTTCTTCACTCTGGATGCCTTTCTCTCTTCTCCTCTCTATGGATGCACTTCTGTTTTTACCTCTTTATGGATGCCCTTCTGTATTCTCCTCTCTCTGGATGCCCTTCTGTTGTCTCCTCTCACTGGATACCCTTCTTTCTTCTCCTTTCTCTGGATGCCCTTTTGTATTCTCTGCTCTCTGGATACCATTCTATTCTCTACTCTCTCTGGATGCCCTTCTGTCTTCTCTGCTCTCTGGATGCCTGTCTGTCCTGTCCTCTATGTGGATGCCCTTCTGACCTCTCCTCTCCTTCTGTTCTCTCCTCATTCTGTATGCCCTTCTGTCCACTTTTCTCTCTGGATGCCCTTCTGTCCTCTCCTCTCTCTGGATGCCCTTCTGTCCTCTCCTCTCTCTGGATGGCTTTCTGTTCTCTCCTCACTCTAGGTGCCCTTCTGACCTCCTCTCCATCTGGATGCCTTCTCTCTTCTCCTTTTTCCAGATGCGCTTCTGTGCTCTCCTCTCTCTGGAAGCCCTTCTGTTTTCTTCTCTCTCTGGATGCCCTTCCGTGCTCTCCTCTCTCTCGATGCCCTTCTGTTCTCTCCTCCCTCTGGATGCACTTCTGTACTCTTCTCTCTCTGCATTCCCTTCTGTTTCTTCTCTCTCTGGATGTCCTTCTCTTCTCTCCTCTCTATGGATGCCATTTTGTTCTCTCTTCTCTACATGCCCTTCTCTCCTCTCCTCTATCTGGATGCCCTTCTGTTCTCACCTCTCTCTGGATGCCCTTCTGTCCTCTCCTCTCTCTAGATGCTTTTCTGTCCTCTCCTCTCTCAGAATGCCCGTCTGTCCTCTTCTCCATCTGGATGCCTTCTCTCTTCTCTTTCCAGATGCGCTTCTGTGCTCTCCTCTCTCTGGAAGCCCTTCTGTTTTCTTCTCTCTCTGGATGCCCTTCCTTGCTCTCCTCTCTCTGGATGCCCTTCTGTTCTCTCCTCCCTCTGGATGCACTTCTGTACTCTTCTCTCTCTGCATTCCCTTCTGTTTCTTCTATCTCTGGATGTCCTTCTCTTCTCTGCTCTCTATGGATGCCATTTTGTTCTCTCTTCTCTCTACATGCCCTTCTGTCCTCTCCTCTATCTGGATGCCCTTCTGTATTCTCATCTCTCTGGATGTCCTTATGTTCTCTCTTCTCTCTGGATGCCCTTTTGTCTTCTCCACTCTCTGGATGCCCTTCAGTTCTCTCCTCTCTGTGGATGCACTTCTGTCTTTTCCTCTCTCTGGATGCCATTCTGAACTCTCCTCTCCATGGAAGTTCTTCTGATCTCTCCTCTCTTTGGATGCTCTTGTGTTCTCTCCTCTCTCTAGATGCCCTTCTGTCTTTTCCTCTCTCTGGATGGCTTTCTGTTCCTCCTCTCTCTGGATTCCTTCTGTCCTCTCTTCTCTCTGGGTGCTCTTTTTCACTCTCCTCTCTCTGCATGCCCTTCTATCCTCTCCTATCTCTGTATGCCCTTCTGTTCTCTCCTCTCTCTGAATTCCCTTTTTGTCTTCTCCTTTTTCTGGATGCCCTTCACTTCTCTCCTCTTTCTAGATGCTCTTCTGTCCTCTATTCTCTCTGGATGCCTTTCTGTTCTCTTGATTCTCTGGTTGCCCTTCTGTGCTCTCCTGTCTCTGGATGCCCTTCTGTCCTCTACTCTCTCTACATGCCCTTCTGTCTTCTTCTCTCTCTGGATGCCCTTCTCTTCTCTCCTCTATCAGGATGCTGTTTAGTTCTCTCTCTACATGCCCTTCTGTCCTCTCATCTCTCTGGATACCCTTATGTTCTCTCCTCTCTCTGGATACCCCTCTGAACCTTCCTCTCCATGGATGGCCTTCTGATATCTCCTCTATCTAGATGCCTTTCTGTCCTCTCTTCTATCTGGATGCCCTTCTGTCCTCTCCTCTATCTGGATGCCCTTCTGTCTTCTCCTCTCTCTCTCGATTCCCTTCGGTTCTGTCCTCTGTCTGGATTCCCTTTTTGTCTTCTCCTCTCTCTGCAAGGCCTTCTCTTCTCTCCTCTCTCTAGATGCCCTTCTGTCCTCTATTCTTTCTGTATGCCTTTCTGTTCTCTTTCCTCTCTGGATGCACTTCTGTTCTCTCCTCTTTCTGGATGCCCTTCTCTTATCTCCTCTATGAAGATGCCCTTCTGTCTTCTCCTTTCTCTGTATGGCCTTCTGTACTCTTTTCTGTGGATGCCCAACTTTCCTCTCCTCTCTCTGGATACCCTTCTGCCTTCTCCTCTCTCTGGATGACCTTCTGTTCTCTCCTCTCCATGGATGCCCTTCTGTCTTCTCCTCTCTTTTGATGGCTTTCTGTTCTCTGCTCTCTCTGGATGCCCTTCGTCTCTCTCCTCTCTATGGATGCCCTTCTGTCCTCTCTTCTCATTGGATGCCCTGCTCTCCTCTTTTGTCTCTGGATGCCCTTCTTCTCTCTGCTCTCTCTGGATTCCCTGTTTGTCTTTTCCTCTCGCTGGATGCCCTTCTCTTCTCTCTTCTCTCTAGATGCCTTTCTGTCTTCTATTCTCTCTGGATGCCTCTCTGTTCTCTCGTCTCTCTGGATGCCCTTCTGTGCTCTCCTCTCTCTCTGGATGCCCTTCTGTCTTCTCTTCTCTCCCTATGCCCTTCTGTTCTCTCATCACTCCCAATGCCCTTCTGTCTTCTGCACTCTCTGGATGCCTGAAAATTTTCTCCTCACTCTGGATATCCTCCTGTCTTCTCTTCTCTCTAGATGCCCTTCTCCTCTCTCCTCACACTGGATGCCATTCTGTCCTCTCTCTGGATGCCCTTCTGTCTTCTTCTCTATCGATGTCCTTCAGTCTTCTGCTCTCTCTGGATGGGCTTCTGTTCTCTCCTCTTTCTGGACTCTCTAATGTGCTCTCCTCTCCCTGGATGTGCTTCTGTTCTCTCTTCTCTCGGGATGTGCTTATGTTATCTCCTCTCTCTGGATGCCCTTCTGTCTTCTCCTTTCTCTAGATGCCCTTCTGTTCTCTCCTCTCTCTGGATGCCCTTGTGTCCTCTTCTCTCTCTGAATGCCCTTCTGTTCTCTTCTCTCTCTGGATGCCCTTCTGTTCTCTCCTCTCTCTGGAATAAGTTCTGTCTTCTCCTCTCTCTTAATGCCCTTGTGTTCTCTCCTCTTTCTGGATGCCCTTCTGTCTTCTCTCTCTCTATGCCCTTCTGTTTTCTCATTTCTCTGGCTTCCCTTCTGTCTTCTCCTCTCTATTGATGACCTTCTGTTCTCTCATCTTTCTGAATTCCCTTCTGTCCTCTCCTCTCTCCAGGTGCCCTTCTTTCTTCTCTCTCTGGGTGCCCATCTGCTCTCTCCTCTGTCTGGATGCCCTTCTGTTCTCTCCTCTCTCTGGATTCCCTTCTGTCTTCTCCTCTCTCTGGATGCTATTCTATCCTCTCCTCTTTCTGGATGCCCTTCTGTCTTCTCCTCTCTCTGAATGCACTTCTGTTCTCTCCTCTCTCTGGATTCCTTATATTTCTTCTCATCTCTCTCAATGCCCTTCTGTCATCTCCTCTCTCTGGATGATCTTTTGTCTTCTCCTCTATCCCGATGCCCTTTTGTTCTCTCCTCTCTCCGAATGCCCTTCTGTTCTCTCCTCTCTCTCTTGATTTGCTTCTGTCTTCTCATTCTCTGTATGCCCTTGTGTTCTCTCCTCTTTCTTCATGCCCTTCTGTTCTCTCCTCTATCTAGATGCCTTTCTGTCTTCTCCTCTCTTTGAATGCCCTTCTGTCTTCTGCTCTCTCTGGATGCCCTTCAGTCCTCTTCTCTCTCTGGATGTCCTTCAGTCTTCTGCTCTCTCTGGATGGGCTTCTATTCGCTCCTCTTTCTGGATTCTCTTCTGTTCTATCATCTCTCTGGATGCGTTTTTGTTGTCTCTTGTCTCGGGATGTCCTTTTGTCCTCTCCTCTCACTGTATTTTCCTTTCTCTGGTTGCCCCTCTGTTCTCACCTCTATCTGTATGCCCTTTTGTCATTTCTTCTCTCAGGATACCCTTCTGTACTGTCCTCTCTCTGGATGCTCTTCTGTTCTCTCCTCTCTCTGGATGCCCATCTGTCCTCTTCTCTCTCGATGCGTTTCTGTACTCTTGTCTCTCTGGATTCCCTTCTGTCTTCTCCTCTCTCTGGATGACCTTCTCTTCTCTTCAGTCCCTGAATGCCCTTCTGTCTTCTCCTCTCTCAGGATGCCTGTCTGTCCTCTTCTCCATCTAAATTCCTTCTCTCTTCTCCTCATTCTGGATGCCCTTCTGTTCTCTCCTCTCTCTGGAATCCCTTCTGTTATCTCCTCTATCTAGATGCCCTTCTGTATTCTCCTCTCTCTGTATGCCCTTCTTTACTCTTTTCTGTGGATGCCCTACTGCCATCTCCTCTATCTGCAGGCCCTTCTGTCTTATCCTATCTCTGGATGTCCTACTTTCTTCTCTTCTTTCTGAATACCCTTCTGTTCTCGGTTCTCTCTACATGCCCTTTTTTCCTCTATTCTCTCTCCATGCCCTTATATTCTCTACTCTCTCTGGATGTTCTTCTGTTCTCTCCTCTCTCTGGATGTCCTTCTGACCTCTTATCTCCATGGATGTCCTTCATGCTCCTCTCTCTGGATGCCCTTCTGTCCTCTCTTCTTTCTGGATGCTGTTCTGTCCTCTCCTCTCTCTGGATGCCCTCTGTTCTCTCCTCTCTCTGGATTCCCTTTTTGTCTTCTCTCTCTTGATGCCCTTCTGTCCCCAATTCTCCCTGGATTCTTCTCTGTTCTCTCATCTCTCTGGGTGCCCTTCTGTGCTCTCCTCTCCCTGAATGGCCTTCTGTCCTAGATTCTCTCTGGATACACTTCTGTCTTCTCCTCTCTCCCTATGCCCTTCTGTTCTCTCATCTCTCCCAATGCCCTTCTGTCTTCGCCTCTCTCTCTGGATGCCCAACAATTTTTTTCCTCACTCTGGATATCTTTCTGTCTTCTCTTCTCTCTAGGTGCCCTTCTGTTCTCTCCTCTCACTGGATGCCATTCTATCCTCTCATCTCTCTGGATGCCCTTCTGTCTTCTTCTCTCTCCAGATGCCCTTCAGTCCTCTTTTCTCTCTAGGTAACAGTCTGTTGTTGAATGGCTTTCTCTATGAGCTTAAGGGCGGAGGTGGCCTCAGGGGTTAAGGCACTGGGGAAAGAGGAGTCAGAATCTCCTCAAAGAATATCAAATAGAGGCTTAAGTTCTCCAGTTGTTAATTTTAGATAGGGGCGCAACCAATTTATGTCTCCCAAGAGACGTTGAAAGTCATTAAATGTTTGTAAGGAATCTTTTCTAAGTTCAATTTTTGAGAGAGAACCTTAGAGGGGTGAAGCTCAAACCCCAAGAATAAATGTGGGGGCTGTAGCTGGACCTTCTCAGGGGCAATCTGCAGCCCGAGGCCTTGGAGGGCAGTTACCATCTCCTGGCCCACCCTGGGCAAGGTGGTCTCGTCACGGCTAGCCAGAAGAATGTCATCCATATAATGAACAATATATAACTCAGGGTATTTAAGGCAAAAAGGGTCAATGGCCTGGGCCACAAACTTTTTTGGGGGGGGGGAATATTGGCCCTGCCTTGAGGCAGGACCCTCCACTGAATTCATGGAGATGGCCCAATGCAATTAACAACAGGAAGGCTACAGGCAAAACATTTACAATCCTCTGGGTGTAAGGGGATGCAGATAAAACAACCTTTCAAATAAATAACCATATTATTTTAACTCTTAGGTATTGCCACGGGGGAGAGGAGGCCAAGCTGGAGGGCTCCCATTGGGACCATAGTCTTATTAATTTCTCTGAGGTGCTGGAGCAGTCTCCATCTGCACCCTTTCTTTTGTATCACAAAATGGGTGTATTCCAAGGGGAGATGGAGGGTTCAATGTGGCCAGCATCTAATTGTTCCTGCACCAACTGCATGGCCGCTAAAAGTTTATTTTGAGGGAGGGACCATTGGTCGACCCAGACAGGGGAATCTGACTTCCAGGTGATCTTATCTGTCTTGCGTTCAGGGGGAGCAATGGTCCTTAAGAAAAATTTGAATCATAACCTAGTCCTGAGCGTGAGGTCTTTGGTGTAACATTAGTTGGGTTGGGGATCCCTTGGTCGCATCTGCCCAAGCCTTGTCCAGGGATGAACCCCTGGTCCAGCATCTGGTGGGTAACAACTGCAGAGGGGCTAAACATAAGAACTCCCATTTGACTCAATATATCTTGACATCATAAGTTTATAGGGAGGCCAGGTACAATGAATGGTCTAACATGTCCAATATTACCCTCAGGATCCTCTCAAGTGAGCAACTGGGAGCTTTGAAGGGTGTTGGTGGACTGGCCAATGCCTTGATGGTGAGTTAAAGAAGGCTGACAGGGCCAAGAGGAGGGCCAAGAGGCCTGAGAAATAACTCTGGAGTCCGCTTCTGAGTCAAGTATGCCCTCAAAGTTTTTGCCATTAAGTTTCATTTTTAATTGTGTGCACTCTTGTGAGAGTCTTTAGACCCAATAGACATCAGAAAACTCAGGGGTGGAAGCACCCCGGGATGGGAGCAAGGAAGGTGTGGAGGTGTCTACTGGAAGGGGAAAGGCCTGTGCAAGGCACTGTCCCTGGCGAATGTGAAGGGGCCCTCTAGAACTAGTGGCCAATACTTTAATTTCTCCAGAGTAATCGTTATCAACGATTGAAGGGAAAATGGTAATGCCTTGGAATGTGGCAGATGCTCTGCCCAAGATAAGATAATAAGTCTGGCTTGGGGGAGGCCCAAAGACACCATTAGGGATCACTGAACTCCTCCTCCAGTTTCTAGTATTGTATTGGAGGAGGCAAAGAGGTCCAATCCTGCACTCCCTGGGGTAGCCCTACAGAGGGCTGTGGCTGGTTTGGGAGCTGTTGATGGAAGGTTTGATGTGGCCCTGCCTGGCTGTTTCCTAAGGCTGGCAGGAAGGAGACTGGCTAAGGGGTCTGGGTCTGGCTCCACATCCCATTTCCCTGAAGGGGAATGAGGGGTTGGCCAAAATATCAGTTTTGGAACGGCAGGTAGTAGCCCTATATTTGCCTAGCCTGCAGCGAGGGCAAGGGGTCATTGGAAGTGAATGCTCTCCCTTCCATTGAGGTGGGGGCTAGGCATGGGTTTACCCTGAGGGCACTGTTTAGCAAAATGGCCCATGTGACCACATCTAAAACAGGTGGATACGTTTGCCCCACCACTAGTAGCTGTAGTGGCCACTCTCACAGCCAGACTGATGGCTTGTGAGACCTTCTGGGCAAAGGGATCTACATCCTTGCAGATATGAATCATCTCATCCAATTCTTTATTTTTATATTTCCCTTGAAGGGCAGCCCTACAGGCAGAGTTAGCATTTTCATAAGCAAGCTGCTGAAGAAGTTTATTGTCTCCCTGGCCATGTCCCAAGGATCTCTCAGCTGCCTCCAGGAGGTTGGCAAGAAATTCTGAAAATTCTTCTTGATTACCCTGAAGGATCTTGATCAAGGGGGAAAGGACAGAGCCTTTCATGGGAATGGCTCTCCAGGCACTCATAGCTTCTGAGGAAGACTGAGCCACAGGGATGTCCTTCTTACTGTTCACCACAAGGACATCCTCCCCACTGTGCACAACAAGGACATCCTCCCGTGCACAACAGGGATGTCCTTACTCTTGTATACCACAGGAACATCTTCCTGTGCACACCATGGATGTCCTCTCCACTGTCTACCCAGAGGTATTCTCCGCACAATCCACGACAGAGACATCATTCCCAATGTCTACCAAAGGGACATTCTCCTTTGCCCCAGAGAAACATCATCACCACTGTCCACCACAAGACATCCTGACAACTGTCCACCACAGGGACATACTCCCCACTGTCCACCTAAGGGAAGTCCTCTTCATTGTTTACAGCAGGGACGTCCTTCCAACTATCCACCACAAGGGGTCCTTCCCACTGTCCACCAGAAAGACATCCTTCCAACTGTCTACCACAGGGACTTATTCCCCAGTGTCAACCAAAATACGTACTCCTCACTTTCCACCACAGGGATGTTTTCCACATGGTCCAACACAGGGGTGTCCTCACCAAGTTCCACTACAGGGACATCCTTCCTACTGTCCACCACAGGGAGGACCTCCCCACAGTCCACAACATGGATGTACTTCCCACTGTAAAACAAAGAAATG
The DNA here is from genome assembly GCF_011762505.2 of Arvicanthis niloticus. Taxonomy (NCBI): domain Eukaryota; kingdom Metazoa; phylum Chordata; class Mammalia; order Rodentia; family Muridae; genus Arvicanthis; species Arvicanthis niloticus. Next base: position 162,769 of record NW_023045064.1, on the reverse strand, counting down.
TCCTTCCCATTGTCCACCATAGGGACTTCTTTCCGTCTTTCGACTACATTGACATCCACCCCATTGTCCACCACAGGGAAGTCCTCGCAACCATCCTCCACAGGGAGGTCCTCCCCATAGTCCACCACACGGATGTCCTCCACAGTGAAATCCACAGGCATGTCCTCCTCATTGTGCACTACATTGAAGTACTCACTATTATATACCATAGGAGTGTCCTTCCCATTGACCACCTCAGTGACTACCTCCCCACTTTCCATCACAGGGATATCCTACCCACTGTCCACCATAGAAAGGTTCTCCCTGCTGTCCTCCACAGGGACATTCTTACCACTATTTATCACAGGGTCATCCTCACCAATGTCCACCAGTGGGAAATCCTTCCCACTGTTCACCACAGGAACATCCTTTCCACTGAGCACCACAGGGACATTCTTCTGTGCATAACAGAAATGTTCTTACCATTGTCCATTGCAGAGATGTCCACTGCACTCTCCACTCCAGGCAAATACTTCCCACTGTCCACAAAAAAGACGTTTTCTTGTGCACCACAGGAACATCCTCCCCATTGTCCACAATGTTATCATCACCACTGTCCACCACAGTGATGTGCTCTGCACTCTCCAAAACAGGGACATCATTCTCAAGGTCCACCAAAATAGTGTTTTCCTGTGCACCATAGAAACGTCCTCCCCACTGTCCACCACAAGGTTGTCCTCATCACTGTCCAGCACAGGGATCCCAACTATCCAACACAGAGTGTTCCTCTTCACTCTCCACTGCAGAGATGTCCTTCCCACTGTCCACCACAGAGTTCCTCCCAGCTGTCCACCACAGGGATGTCCTCCCAACTGTCCACCAGAGGGATATCCTTCCCACTGTGCACCACAAGGAGGTCCTTCTCAATGTCCACAAAAGTGACATCCTTTTTAAAATCCACAACATAAACATCTTTCTCACATTCCAGAACATGGATATCATTCTTAATGTCTACCACAGGGAGGTCCTCTCTACTGTCCACCACAGTGGTGTCCTTTCCACTGTCCACCACAGGGATGTCCTCCTCACTGTCCAGCACAAGGACATCCTTCCAACTGTCCAGCACAGAAACCACCACCCCACTGACCACCATGGGAATGTCCTACACTTGGTCAGCCACAGGGACATCCTGTCCAATGTTCACCACAGGGATGTTCTCACCAATGTCCAACATAGAGTTGTGCTAAGCACTCTTCACCACAGGGATATCTTTTTCCTGTCAACCACAAGACGTCCACTGGACTGTCCACCACAGAGATGTTTTCCCACTGTCTACAACAGGGGCATCCTCACCAATGTCCACCAAAGGGGTGTGCTTTTCCATAGTTCAAAACAGAAACATCCCTTCTATCTTCTCCTCTCTCTGGATGCCCTTCTGCCCTCTCCTCTCTCTGGTTGCCCTTCTGTTCTCTCCTCTCTCTGGATATCCTTCTGTCTTCTCCTCTCTCTTGATGCCCTTGTGTTCTCTCCTCTTTCTGGATGCCCTTCTGTTCTCTCCTCTCTCCAGATGCCCTTATGTCTTTTCCTCTCTCTAGATGCCCTTCTCTTCTCTCCTCTGCCGGGATGCCCTTCTGTTCTCTCCTCTGGCAAGATGCCCTTCTGTTCTCTCCTATCTCTGGATTCCCTTCTGTCTTCTCCTCTCTCTTGATGCCATTCTATCCTCTCCTCTCTCTGGATGCCCTTCTGTCTTATCCTCTCTCTGGATGCACTTCTGTTCTCTCCTCTCTCTGGCTTCCCTATTTTTCTTCTCCTCTCTCTGGATGCCCTTCTGTCATCTCCTCTCTCTGGATGACCTTCTGTCTTCTCCTCTCTCCTGATGCCCTTCTGTTCTTTCCTCTCTCCAAATGCCCTTCTGTTCTCTCCTCTCTCTGGATTTGCTTCTGTCTTCTCCTTCTCTGGATGCCCTTCTGTTCTTTCCTCTTTCTGGATGCCCTTCTGTTCTCTCCTCTATCTAAATTCACTTCTGTCTTCTCCTCTCTCTGTATGGCCTTCTGTACTATTTTATGTGGATGCCCATTTTTCTCTCCTCTCTCTGGATGCCCTTCTGTCCTCTATTCTCTCTGGATTCCCCTCTCTTCTCTCCTCTCTCTGGATGCCCTTCTGTCTTTTCCTCTCTCCCTATGCCCTTCTGTTCTTTCATCTCTTCCGATACTCTTCTGCCTTCACTCTCTGGATGCCCCACAATTTTCGCCTCACTCTGGATATCCTTCTGTCTTCTTTTTTGTCTAGATGCCCTTCTGTTCTCTCCTTTATCTGGATGCTCTTCTGTCCTCTCTCTCCAGATGCCCTTCAGTCCTCTTCTCTCTCTAGATGTCCTTCAGTCATCTGCTCTCTCAGGATGGGCTTCTGTTCTATCCTTTCTGGATTCTCTAATGTTTTATCATCTCTCTGAATGTGCTTCTGTTCTCTCTTCTCTCGGGATGTCCTTATGTCCTCTCCTCTCTCTTAATGCCCTTCTGTTTCTTATTTCTCTGGATGCCAATCTGTTCTATCGTCTCTCTGGATGCCCTTTTGCCTCTCTTCTCTATGGATACCCTTCTGTTCTCTCTTCTTTCTGGATGCCCTTCTGTTATCTCCTCTCTCTGGATGCCCTTCTGTTTTCTCCTCTCTCGGGTTGCCATTCTTAACCTCTCTCTGGATGCCCTTCTGTTCTCTCCTCTCTCCGGATGCCCTTCTGACTTCTCCTCTCTATGGATGCCCATCTGTCTTCTCCTCTCTCTGGATGTTCTTCTGTCTTCTCCTCTCTCTGGATGCCCTATGTTCTCTCCTCTCTCTGGATGCCCTTATGTCTTCTCCTCCCTCTGGATGCCTTTCTGTCCTCTCCTCTCTCTGGATGCCCTTCTGTCTTCTCCTCTCTCCCTATGCAATTCTGTTCACTTGATTCTCTGGCTTCCCCTCTATCTGGATGCCCTTCTGTCCTCTCCTCTCTCTTGATGCTTATCTGTCCTCATCTCTCTCTAGATGCCCTTCTGTACTCTCCATGCTCTGGATGCCCTTCTGTCCTCCCTCTCTCTGGATTTTTTTCTGTCCTCTTATATCTCTGGTTGCCTTTCTGTTCTTTTTTTCTCTCTAGATTATCTTCTGTTCTCTCATCTCTCTGGATGCCTTTCTCTTGTCTCCTCTTTCTGGATGATCTTCTATTCTCTCCTATCTTTGGATTCCTTTATGTTGTCTCCTTCTCTCGATGCTCTTCTGTTTTTAACACTCTGTGGATGCCCTTCTGTCCTCTCCTCTCTCTGGATGCCCTTCTGTACTGTACTCTCTCTTTATGCCTTTCTGTTCTCTCCTCTTAATGGATGCCCTTCTGTCTTCTCCTTTCTCTGGATGCCCTTCTGTCTTCTCTGCTCTCTGGATACCGTTCTATTCTCTAATCTCTCTGGATGCCCTTCTGTCTTCTCCTCTCTCTGGGTGCTCTTCTGTCTTCTCCTCTCTCTGGATGCCCTTTTGTCTCATCATCTCTCTGAATGCCCTTCTGTTGTCTCCTCTCTCTAGATTATATTCTGTCCTCTCATCCCTCTGGATGGTCTTCTTTTCTGTTCTCTCTATGGATGCTCTTATGTTCCCTCATCTCTGTGGATGCCCTTCTGTTCTCTCCTCTCTCTGGAAGGTCTTCTGTTCTCTCATCTCTCTGGATGCTCTTCTGTCCTCTCCTCTCCCTGGATGCCCTTCGGTACTCTCCTCTCTCTGGATGTTTTTTTTTTCTCTTCTTTCTGGATGACCTTCTGTAATCTCCTCTCTGGATGCCTTCTGTCTTCTCCTCTCTCTGGATGCACTTATGTTCTCTCCTCTCTCTGGATGCCCTTCTGTCTTCTCCACTCTCTGGTGCCCTTCTGTCCTCTCCTCTCTCTGGATGCTCTTCTGTTCTCTCCACACTTGGATGCCCATCTGTCCACTTCTCTCTCTGGATTCCCTTCTTTCCTTTAGTATCTCTCTTTGTCTTTCTGTTCTCTTCTATCTATGGAGGCTCTCTTGTACTCTCATATCTCTGGATGACCTTCTGTTCTCTCCTCTTTCTGGATGCCCTTCTGTCTTCTCCTCTCTCTGGATGGCCTTCTGTCTTCTCTTCTCTTTGGATGCCCTTCATTTCTCTTCTCTTTGGATGCCCTTCTCATCTCTCCTCTCTCTGGATCCCCTTCTGTCTTTTTGTCAATCTGGATGACTTTCTGTTGTCTCCTCATTCTGGATTACTTTCTGGTCCTCTTCTTTCCGTTTGCCCTTCTGTTTTCTCCTCTCTCTGCATGACCTTCTGTCCTGTTCTCTCTCTGGATTCCCTTCTGTCCTCTAATCTTTCTCGTTGCCTTTCTGTTTTCTTCTCACAATGGAGAGTCCCCTGTACTCTCATCGCTCTGGATGCCCTTCTGTCTTCTCTGCTCTCTGGATGACCTTCTGTTCTATCCTCTTTCCAGATGCACATCTGTCCTCTCCTCTCTGTTGATGCCCTTCTGTTTTCCTCACTCTCTGGAAGCCTTTCTCTTTTCTCCTTTCTATGTAGGTCCTTCTGTCCTCTCCTCTCTCTGGATGCGCTTAGGTCTTCTCCTTTCTCAGGATGCCCTTCTGTTCTCTCCTCACGCTGAATGGCTTTCTGTCCTCTCCTTTCTCTGGGTGCCCTTCTGACCTTTTCTCTCCCTGGACTCCCTTCTTTCCTCTTCTCTCTCTGGATGCTCTTCTGTCTTCTCTTCTCTCTGGATGACCTTCATTTCTCTCCTCTCTCCGAATTCCCTCTGTCCTCTCCTCTCCCTGTATGCCCTTCTGTCTTCTCCTTCCCATAATGACTTTTTGTTTTTTCTTCTCTGTATGCCCTTCGGTTCTCTCCTCTAACAGGATGCACATCTGTCTTCTCCCCTCTCTGGATGTCCTTCTTTTTCACCTATCTTGGATGCCCTTCTGTCTTCTTCCCTCTCTAGATGAGGTTCTGTTCTCTCCTCTCTCTGGAAGCTCTTCTGTTCTCTCCTCTCACTGGATGCCCTACTGTCTTGTCGTCTCTATGTATGACCATCTGTTCTCTCCTCTCTGGAAGCCCTTCTATCTTCTCCTCTCTTTGGATGCCCTTCTGTCTTCCCCTCACTATGGATGCCCTTCTGATCTCTCCACTCACCGGATGCTCTTCTGTCCAGTCATCTCTCTGGATGCCCTTCTGTCTTCTCCTCTCTCTGGATGCCCTTTTGATTTCACCTATCTATTGAAGCCTTTCTGTCTTGTCCTCTCTCTACATGCCTTTCTGTCCTCTCAACTCTCTGGATGCCCTTCTGTTCTCTTCTCTCTGGATGCCCTTCTGTTCTCTTCTCTTGGATGCCCTTCTGTCCTCTCCTCTTTCTGGATGCCCTTCTGTCTTTTTGTCACTCTGGATGACATTCTTTTATCTCCTCTTTCTGGATTACCTTCTGTTCTTTTCTCTTTCCAGATGCCTTTCTGTTTTCTCCTCTCTCTGCATGCCCTTTTGTTCTTTCCTCTCTCTGAATGCCATTCTGTCCTCTCCTCTCTCTGGATGCCCTTCTGTCTTCTCATCTCTCTGGATGCCCTTTAGTTCTCTCCTCTCCCTACATTCTCTTCTGTCCTCTCATCCCTCTGGATGCCCTTCTGTTCCCTTCTCTCTCTGGACGATCTTCTGTTCTCTCATCTCTGTGGATGCCCTTCTGTTCTCTCCTATCTCTGGAAGACCTTCTGTTCTCTCATCTCTCTGGATGCCCTTCAGTTATCTCCTCTCCCTACATTCTCTTCTGTCCTCTCATCTCTCTGGATGCCCTTCTGTTCCCTTCTTTTCTGGATGATCTTTTGTTTGCTCATCTTTGTGGATGCCCTTCTGTTCTCTCTTATCTCTGGAAGACGTTCTGTTCTCTCATCTCTCTGGATGCCTTGTGTGTCTCCTCTCTCTGGATGCACTTCTGTTCTCTCCTCTCCCCGGATGCCTTTCTTTCCCATCCTTTCTCTGGATGCCCTTCTGTATTCTCCTTTCTCTGGATGCCCTTCTGTATTCGCCTCTCTCTGGATGATCTTCTGTCCTCTCCTCTCTCTGGATGCCTTTTGTCATCTCCTCTCTCTGGATGCACTTCTGTCCTCTCCTACATTGGAGGCCCTTCTGTCCTCTTCTTTCTCTGGATTCCATTCTGTCCTCTAATTTATCTGATTGGCTTTCTGTTCTCTTCTCTCTATTGAGGCTCTCCTGTACTCTCATCTCTCTAGATGAAATTCTGTTCTCTCCTCTCTCTGGATGCCCTTCTGTCTTCTCCTCTCTGTGGATGCCCTTCTGGTCTCTCCTCTCTCTCTCTCGATGCTCTTCTGTTCTCCCCTCTCTGTGGATGCCCTTCTGTCCTCTCCTGTTTCTGAATTCCCTTCTGTTCTCTCCTCTCTGTGTATGCTCTTCTATTCTCTCCTCTCTCTGGATGTCCTTCTGTTGTCTCCTCTCTCTGGATGCCCTTCTGTCTTCTCCACACACTGGATGCCCTTCTGTTCTCTCTTCTCTCTAGAGGCCATTCCGTCCTCTCCTCTCTCTGGATGCCCTTCTATCCTCTCCTCTCTCTGGATTCCCTTCTGTCCTCTCCTCTCTCTCGTTGCACTTCTGTCCTCTTCTCACTCTAGAGGCTCTCCTGTACTCTCATCTCTCTGGATGCCCTTCTGTTTTCTCCTGTCTCCAGATGCCTTTCTTTCTTCTCCTCTCTCTGGATGCCCTTCTGTTCTCTCGTCTCCCTGGAGGCCCTTATTTAATCTCCTCTCTGTATGCCCTTCTGTCATATCCTCTCTCGGGATGCCCTTATGTCTTCTCCTGTCTCTGGATGTTCTCTGTCCTATCCTCTCTCTGGATTCCCTTCTGTCATATCCTCTCTCGGAATGCCCTTATGTCTCCTGCTGTCTCCGGATGTTCTCTGTCCTATCCTCTCTCTGGATGCCCTTCTGTTTTCTCCACTCTCTGGATGCCCTTCCGTTCTCTCCTCTCTATGTAGGCCCTTCTGTCCTTTCCTCTCTCTGGATGCCCTTCGGACTTCTCCTTTCTCTATATGCCCTTCTGTTCTCTCCTCTCGCTGGATGGCCTACTGTTTTCTTCTGTCTCTGCATGCCCTTCTGTCCTCTTCTATCTCTGGCTTCCCTTCTTTCCTCTACTGTCTCTGGATGCCCTTCTGTCTTCTCTCCTCTCTGGATGCCCTTTTGTTCTCTCCTCTCTCCGGATTTTCTTCTGTCCTCTCCTCTCTCTGTTTGCCCTTCTGTCTTCTTTTTTCTTTGGAAGCCCTTCTATTCTCTTCTCTCTCTGGATGCCTTTTTCTCCTATCCTCTCTCCAGATATCCTTCTTTTCTCTCCTCTCTCTGTATGCCTTTCTGTTCTTTCCTCTATCTATATGCCCTTTTGTCCTCTTCTCTCTCTGGATGCCCTTCTGTCATCTTTTCTCTGGATGCCTTTCTGTCTTCTTCTCTCTCTGGATGCCCTTCTGTTTTCTTCTCTCTCTGGATGATCTTCAGTTCTCTCATCCCTCTGGATGCCCTTGCAACCTCTCCTCTCTCTGGATACCCTTCTATCTTCTCTTCTCTATGGATGACCTTCTGTCCTCTCCTCTCTTTTGATGCCCTTCTGTTTTCTCCTCTCTTCTGATGCTCTTCTGTTCTCTCCATTCTCTGGATGCCCTTCTGTTCTCTCCTCTTGCTGGATGGCCTTCTGTCCTCTCCTCTCCCTGGATGACCTTCTGTCCTCTTCACTCTCTGGATTACCTTTTTTCTCTACTCTTTATGGATGCCCTTCTGTCTTATCCTCTCTCTACATGCCCTTCTATTTTCTCCTCTCTCTATATTCCTTTCTGTCCTCTCATCTCTCTGTATGCCCTTCTATTATATTCTCTCTATTCACACTTCTCTGTTCTCTTATCTCTCTGGATGACCTTTTGTCTTCTCCTCTCTCTGGATGCCCTTCTGTCTTCTCTTCTCTCTGGATGCCTTTTTGTCGACTCCTCTCTCTGGATGATCTTTGGTTCTCTCCTCTACCCGGATGCCCATCTGTCTTCTCCTCTCTCTGGATGCCCTTCTGTCTTCACCTATCTATGGATGCCCTTCTGTCTTCTTCTCACTCTACATGCCCTTCTGTTCTCTCCTTTCTCTGGATGCCCTTCTGTCTTCCCCTCTGTCTGGATGACCTTCTGATCTCTCCACTCTCCATATGCTCTTCTGTCAAGTCATTACTCTGGATGCCCTTCTGTCTTCTCCTCTGTCTGGATGACCTCTTTTCACCTACCTATGGATGCTTTTATGTTTTCTATTCTCTCTACATGGTTTCTGTCCTCTCATCTCTCTGGATGCTTTTATGTCTTCTGTTCTCTCTACATGCCTTTCTGTCTTCTAATCTCTCTGAATGCCTTTTTGTTTTCTCCTCTCTCTGGATGCCCTTCTGATCTCTTCTGTTTGGATGCCTTTCTGTCCTCTCCTCTCTCTGGTTGCCCTTGTGTATTTTCATCACTCTGGATGACCTTCTGTTGTCTCCTCTCTCTGCATGTCCTTCTGTTCTCTCCTCTTTCCTGATGCCCTTCTTTCTTCTTCTCTCTCTGGATGCCCTTCTGTCCTCTCCTCACTCTGAATGCCCTTCTAACCTCTCCTCTCTCTGGATCCCCTTCTGACTTTTTGTCAGTCTGGATGCCCGTCTATTCCCTTCTCTCTCTGGATGATCTTCTGTCCTCTTCTCACACTGGATGCCCTTCTGTCCACTTCTCTCTCTGGATGGCTTTCTGTTCTCTCCTCTCCCTTGATCCCTTTTTTACTCTCCTCACTGGATCACTTCTATACTCTCCTCTCTCTCGATGCCCTTCTGTTCTCTCCTCTCTCTGGATGCCCTTCTGTCCTCTCCTCTCTCTGGATGCCCTTCTGTCTTCTCCTCTCTCCCTATGCCCTTCTGTTCTCTCGATTCTCTTGATGCCCTTCAATATTCTCCTCCATCTGGATGCCCGACAATTTTCTCCTCACTCTGGATATCCTTCTGTCTTCTCCTCTCTCTAGATGCCCTTCTTTCTCTCCACTCACTGGATGACATTCTGTCCTCTCCTCTCTCTGGATGCCCTTCTGTCCTCTCTTCTCTCTGTTTGCTCTTCTGTCTTCTCCTCCCAACAGATGCCCTTCTGTCCTCTTCTCTCTCTGGATGTCCTTCAGTCTTCTGCTCTATCTGGATGGGCTTCTGTTCTCTCCTCTTCCTGGATTCTCTCCTGTTCTCTCATCACTATGGATGCCCTTCTGTTCTCTGTTCTTTTAGGATGTCCTGTCTTCTCCACACTCTGGATGCCCTTCTGTCTTCTCCTTTCTGTGGATGTTCTTCTGTTCTCTCCTCTCTCTGGATGCCCTATTTTCCTCTCCTCTCTCTGGATACCTTTCCGTTATCTCCTCTCTCTGTATGTCCTTCTGTCTTCTCCTCTCCCTGTATGCCCTTCTGTCTTCTCCTCCCCCTAAATTACCTTTTGTTGTCTCCTCTCTCTGGATGCCCTTTGGTTCTCTCCTCTAACCGGATCCCCTCTGTCTTCTCCTCTCTCTGGATGCCCTTCTTTTTTCACCTATCTTGGAAGCCTTTCTGTCTTCTTCAATCTCTACATGCCCTTCTTTTCTCTCTTCTCTCTGGAAGCCCTTCTGTTCTCTCCTCTCTCTGGATGCCCTTCTGTCTTGTCGTCTCTATGGATGGCCGTCTGTTCTCTTCTCTTGGGAAGCCCTTCTGTCTTCCCCTCTTTCGGGATGCCGTTCTAATCTCTCCACTCACAGGATGCTCTTCTTTCCAGTCATCTCTCTGGATGCCTTACTGTCTTCTCCTCTCTCTGGATGCCCTTTTGTTTTCACCTATCTATGAATGCCCATCTGTCTTGTCCTCTCTCTACATGCCTTTGTGTCCTCTCAACTCTCTGGATGCCCTTCTGTCTTCTCTTCTCTCTGGACGCCCTTCTGTTCTCTTCTCTTTGGATGCCCTTCTGTTCTCTCTTCTCTCTGGATGCCCTTCTGTCTTTTTGTCACTCTGGATGACATTCTTTTGTCTCCTCTTTCTGGATTACTTTCTGTTCTCTCCTCTTTCCAGATGCCCTTCTGTTTTCTTCTCTCTCTGCATGCTCTTTTGTTCTTTCCTCTCTCTGAATGCCCTTCTGTCCTCTACTCTCTCTGGATGTCCTTCTGTCTTCTCATCTATATGGATGCCCTTCAGTTCTCACCTCTCCCTAGATTCTCTTCTGTCCTCTCATTTCTCTGGATGCCCTTCGGTTCCCTTCTCTATCTGGACAATCTTCTGTTTGCTCATCTCTGTGGATGCCCTTCTGTTCTCTCCTATCTCTGGAAGACCTTCTGTTCTCTCATCTCTCTGGATGCCCTGTGTCTCTCCTCTTTCTGGATGCTCTTCTGTTCTCTCCTCTCTCTGGAAGCCCTTCTGTCTTCTCTGCTCTCTGGATGCCATTCTATTCTCTCCTCTCTCTAGATGCCCTTCTGTTCACTCCTCTATCTAGATGCCCTTCTGTCTTCTCCACTCTCTGTATGGCCTTATTTACCCTTTTCTCTGGATAGCCTTCTGCCCTCTCCTCTCTCTGGATGCCCTTCTTTTTCTGTCTTCTCTCTTGAAGGCCATTCTGTCCTCTCCTCTATAGGGATGCCCTTCTGTCTTCTCCTATCTCCAGATGAACTTAGGTCTTCCTCTCTTTCTGGATACCCTTCTGTTCTCTGCTCTCTCTTCATGCCCTTCAGTCCTCTATTTTCTCTGGATGCCCTTATGTTCTCTACTGTCTCTGGATGTTCTTCTGTCTTCTCTGCTCTCTGGATACTGTTCTATTCTCTACTCTCCCTGGATGACCATCTGTTTTCTCTGCTCGCTGAATGCCCTTCTGTTCTCCATTCTCTGTGGATGTGTTTCTGTCTTCTCCTCTCTCTGGATGCCCTTCTGTTCTCTCCTCTCTCTGGATGCCCTTCTGACCTCTTCTCTTCATGGATGCCTTTCTGTCTTCTCCTCTCTCTTTATGGCTTTCTGTTCTCTCCTCTCACTGGATCCATTATGTCCTCTCCTCACTCTGGATGCCCTCCATCACTCTCCTCTCTCTAGATTCCCTGTTTGTCTTCTCCTCTCGCTGGATGACCTTCTCTTCTCTCCTCTCTCTAGATGCCCTACTGTACTCTATTCTCTCTGGATGACTCTCTGTTCTCTCCTCCCTCTGGATGCCCTTCTGTGTTCTCCTCTCTCTGGATGCCCTTCTGTCCTCTCCTCTCTCTGGATGCCCTTCTGTCTTCTCCTCTCTCCCTATGCGCTTCTGTTCTCTCATCTCTCCCAATTCCCCACTATATTCTCCTCTCTCTGGAAGCCCTACAATTTTCTCCTCACTCTGGATACCCTTCTGTCTTATCTTCTCTCTAGATGCCCTTCTGTTCTCTCCTCTCACTGGATGACCTCCTGTCCTCTTCCCTCTCTGAATGTCCTTCTGTCCTCTCTCTGGATGCTCTTCAGTCCTATTCTCTCTCTGGATGCCCTTCTGTTCTCTCCTCTCTCCTGATGCCTGTCTTCTTCTGTCTCTGGAAGCCCTACTGTCCTCTCCTCTCTCCGGATGCCCTTCTGTCTTCTCCTCTCTCTGGATGCCCTTCAGTTCTCTCCTCTGTCCTGATGGATGCCCTTCTGTCTTCTCCTCTCTCTGGATGCCCTTCTATCCTCTCCTCTCCCTGGATGCAATTCTGTCTTCTCCTCTCACTGGATGGCCCTTGTTCTCTCCTCTCTTGGGATGCCCTTCTTCCCTCTCCTCTCTCTGGATGCCCTTCTCTCTTCTCCTCTCTCCCTATGCCCTTCTGTTATCTTGTCTCTCTGGCTTTCCTTTTGTCTACTCCGCTCTCTGGATGCCCTTCTGCTCTCTCATCTCTCTGGATGCCTTTCTGCTCTCTCATCTCTCTGGATTCCCTACTCTCTCCACATCTCTCTGGATGCTCTTCTGCTACCTCTTCTCTCTGGATGCCCTTATGTTCTCTCCTCTCTCTGGATGTTCTTCTGTCTTCTCCAGTCTCTGGATACTGTTCTATACTCTACTCTCCCTGGATGCCCTTATGTTTTCTCTGCTCTCTGAATGCCCTTCAGTTCTCTCTCTGGATATGTTTCTTTCTTCTCCTCTCTCTGGATGCCCTTCTGTTCTCTCCTCTCACTGGATGCTCTTCTGACCTCTCCTCTCCCTGGATCCCTTTTTATCTTCTCCTCTCTCTTGATGGCTTTCTGTTCTTTCCTCTCACTGGATCCATTCTGTCCTCTTCTTTCTCTGGATGTTCATTTTCACTTTCCTCTCTGGATGCTCTTCTGACCTCTCCTGTCCATGGATGCTTTTCTGTCTTCTCCTCTGTCTTGATGGCTTTCTGTTCTCTCATCGCTTTGGATTTATTCTGTCCTCTCCTCTCTCTGGATGCCCTTCTGTATTTTCTCTCTGGATGCCCTTCAGTCCTCTTCTCTCTCTGGATGTCCTTCAGTCTTCTGCTCTTTCTGGATAAGCTTCTGTTCTCTTCTCTTTCTGGATTATCTAATGTTCTATCATCTCTCTGAATGTGCTTCTGTTCTCTCTTCTCTAGGGATGTCCTTATGTCCTCTCCTCTCTGTGAATGCCCTTCTGTCTTCTCCTTTCTCTGGATGCCCTTCTGTTCTATCCTCTCTCTAGATGCCGTTTTGTCCTCTCCTCTCTATGGATACCCTTCTGTCCCCTCCTCTCTCTTGATGCCCTTCTGTTCACTCCTCTCTCTGGATGCCCTTGTGTCTTCTTCTCTCTCTCGATGCCCTTCTGCTCTCTCCTCTCTCTTGATGCCCTTCTGTTCTCTCCTCTCTCTGGATTCCCTTCAGCTCTCTCCTCTCTCTTGATGCCCTTCTGTTCTCTCCTCTCTCTGGATGCCCTTCTGTCTTCTACTCTCTCCAGATGTCCTTCAGCTGTCTCCTCTCTCTGAATGCCCTTCTGTTCTCTCCCCTCTCCGGATGCCCTTCTGTCTTCTCCTCTCTCCCTATGCCCTTCTGTGCTCTCATCTCTCTGGATGCCCTTCTGTCTTCTTTTCTCTCTGGATGCCCTTTGTTATCTCCTCTCTTGGGATGCCCTTCTTTCCTCTCATGTCTCTGGATGCCCTTCTGTCTTCTCCTCCCTCTGGATGCCCTTCTGTCCTCTCCTTTCTCTGGATGCCCTTCTGTTTCCTCATCTCTCCGGCTTCCCTTCTGTCTTCTCCTCTCTCTGGATGCTGTTCTGTTCTCTCCTCTCTCTGGATGCCCTACTGTCTTCTTCTCTCTCTGGATGCCCTTCTGCTCTCTCCTCTCTCTGTATGCCCTTGTTTTCTCCTGTCTATGGGTTTTCTTCTGGCTTCTCCGCTCTCTGGATACTGTTCTATTCTCTACTCTCCAAGGATGCCCTTTTGTTTTCTCTGCTCTTTGAATGATTTTCTGTTCTCCTCTCTCTGTGGGTATGTTTCTGTCGTCTCCTCTCTCTGGATGCCCTTCTGTTCTCTCCTCTCACTGGATGCCCTTCTGACCTCTCCTCTCCATGGATCCCTTTCTATCTTCTCCTCTCTCTTGATGGCTTTCTGTTCTTTCCTCTCGCTGGATCCATTCTGTCCTCTCCTTTCTCGGGATGCCTTTTTTCACTCTCCTCACTTTGGATGCTCTTCTGACCTCTCCTCTCCATGGATGCTTTTTTTGTCTTCTCCTCTGTTTGATGGCTTTCAGTTCTCTCCTCTCTTTGGATCTATTCTGGCCTCTCCTCTCTCTGGATGCCCTTCTTCACTCTCCACTTTCTAGATGCCCTTCTGTCCTCTCTTCTCCCTGGATCCCCTTCTGTCCTCTTTTATCTCTGGATGCCCTTCTGTTCTCTCCTCTCTCTGGATTCCCTATTTGTCTTCTCCTCTTGCTGGATGCCCTTCTCTTCTCTCCTCTTGCTAGATGCCTTTCTGTCCTCTCGTCTCTCTTGATGACCTTCTGTGCTCTCCCCTCTCTGGATGCCCTTCTGTGCTCTCCTCTCTCTGGATGACTTTCTGTCCTCTCCTCTCTCTGTATGCCCTTCTGTCTTCTCCTCTCTCCCTATGCCCTTCTGTCCTCTCCTCTCTCTGCATGCCCTTCTTTCTTCTTTTCTCCCTGGATGCCCTTTGTTCTCTCCTCTTTTTGGATGCCCTTCTTCCCTCTCTTGTATCTGGATGTCTTCTCCTCCCTTTAGATGCCTTCTGTCCTCACCTCTCTCTGGATGCCCTTCTGTCTTCTCTCTCTGTATGCTCTTCTGTTTCCTCGTCTCTCTGGCTTCATTTTTGTCTTCTCCTCTCTCTGGATGCCATTCTGTTCTCTCCTCTCTCTGGATGCCATTCTGTTCTCTCATCTCTCTTGCTCCACTTCTGTCTTCTCCTCTCTCTGGATGCTGTTCTGTTCTCTCCTCTCTCCGGATGCCCTACTGTCTTTTTCTCTCTCTGGATGTCCCTCTTCTCTCTCCTCTCTCTGGATGCCATTAAATTCTCTCCTGTCTCTGCGTGTTCTTCTGTCTTCTCCGCTCTCTGGATGTCCTTCTGTTCTCTCCTCTCACTGGATGCCCTTCGGTTTTCTCTGCTCTCTGAATGCCCTTCTGTTCTCCCCTCTCTGTGGATGTGTTTCTGTCTTCTCCTCTCTCTGGGTGCCCATTTGTTCTCTCTGCTCTCTGGATGCCCTTCTGTCCTCTCCTCTCCATGGATGCCTTTCTGTCTTCTCCTCTCTCTTGATGAGTTTCTGTTCTCTCCTCTCTCTAGATCCATTTTGTCTTCTCTTCTCTCTTGATGCCCTTGTTCACACTCCTCCGTCTGGATGCCCTTCTGTTCTCTCTTCTCTCTGGATGTCCTTCTGTCCTCTTTTCTCTCTGGATTCCCTTCTGTTCTCTCATCTCTCTGGATTCCCTGTTTGTCTTCTCCTCTCACTGGATGCCGTTCTCTACTCTCCTCTCTCTAGAAGCCCTTCTGTCCTCTATTCTCTCTGGATTCCCCTCTCTTCTCTCATCTCTCTGGATGCCCTTCTGTGCTCTACTCTCTCTGGATGCCCTTCTGTCCTCTAGTCTCTCTGTATGCCCTTCTGTCTTCTCCTCTCTCCCTATACACTTCTGTTCTTTCATCTCTCCCGATGCCCTTCTGTCTTCTCCTCTCTCTGCATGCCCGACAATTTTCTCCTCACTCTGGATATCCTTTTGTCTTCTCTTCTGTCTCGATGCCCTTCATTCCTATTCTCTCTCTGGATGTCCCTCAGTCTTCTGGTCTCTCTGGATGCCCTTCTGTCTTCTCCTCTTTTTGGATTCTCTAACTTTCTCTCATCTCTCTGAATGTGCTTCTGTTCTCTCGTCTCTCGGGATATCCTTATGTCCTCTCATCTCTCTGAATACCCTTCTGTCTTTCCTTTCTATAGATGCCCTTTGTTCTCTCCTCTCTCAGGATGCCCTTCTTCCCTCTTTTTTTCTCTGAATGTCCTTCTGTTCTCTCGTCTCTCTGGCTTCCCTTCTGTCTTCTCCTCTCTCTGGATGCCGTTCTGTTCTCTCTTCTCTCCTTATGCCCTACTGTCTTCTTCTCTCTCTGGATGCCCTTCTGCTCTCTCCTCTCTCTGGATCCCCTTATGTTCTCTCCTGTCTCGGGGGGTGTTCTTCTGTCTTCTCTGCTCTCTGGATACTGTTCTATTCTCTACTCTCCCTGGATGCCCTTCGGTTTTCTCTGCTCTCTGAATGCCCTTTTGTTCTCCCCTCTCTGTGGATGTGTTTCTGACTTCTCCTATTTCCAGATGCCCTTCTGTTCTCTCCTCTCTATGGATGCAATTCTCTCCTCTCCTCTCCATGGATGCCATTCTATCTTCTCCTCTCTCTTGATGGCTTTCTGTTCTCTCCTTTCTCTTGATCCATTCTGTCCTCTCCTCTCTCTGGATGACCTTCTGTCCTCTCTTCTCCCTGGATGTCATTCTGTCCTCTTTTCTCTCTGGATTCCCTTCTGTTCTCTCCTCTCTCTGGATTCCCTCTTTATCTTCTCCTCTCACTGGATGCCCTTCTCTTCTCTCCTCTCTCTAGATGCCCTTCTGTCCTCTATTCTCTTTGGATTCCCATCTCTTCTCTTGTCTCTCTGGATGCCCTTCTGTGCTCTACTCTCTCTGGATGCCCTTCTGTCCTCTCCTCTCTCTGCATGACCTTCTGTATTTTCCTCTCTCCCTATGTCCTTCTGGTCTTTCATCTCTCCTGATACCCTTCTGTCTTCTCCTCTCTCTGGATGCCCCACAATTTTTACCTCACTCTGGATATCCTTCTTTCTTCTCTTCTGTCTGGATTCCCTTCTGTTCTCTCCTCTTTCTGGATTCCCTCTTTATCTTCTCCTCTCACTGGATGCCCTTCTCTTCTCTTCTCTCTCTAGATGCCCTTCTGTCCTCTATTCTCTTTGGATTCCCATCTCTTCTCTTGTCTCTCTGGATGCCCTTCTGTGCTCTACTCTCTCTGGATGCCCTTCTGTCCTCTCCTCTCTCTGCATGACCTTCTGTATTTTCCTCTCTCCCTATGTCCTTCTGGTCTTTCATCTCTCCCGATACCCTTCTGTCTTCTCCTCTCTCTGGATGCCCCACAATTTTTACCTCACTCTGGATATCCTTCTTTCTTCTCTTCTGTCTGGATGCCCTTCTGTTCTCTCCTCTCACTGGATGCCATTCTGTACTCTTGTCTCTCTGGATGCCCTTCTGTCCACTCTCTCCAGATGCCTTTCAGTCCTCTTCTCTCTCTGGATGTCCTTCAGTCATCTGCTCTCTCGGGATGGGCTTCTGTTCTATCCTTTCTGGATTCTCTAATGTTCTATCATCTCTCTGAATGTGCTTCTGTTGTCTACTCTCTCGGGATGCCCTTATGTCCTCTCCTCTCACTGAATGCACTTCTGTTTCTTATTTCTCTGCATGCCATTCTGTTCTATCCTCTCTCTGGATGATCCTTTGTCCTCTCCTCTCTATGGATACCCTTCTGTTCTCTCTTCTTTCTGGATGCCCTTCTGTCCTCTCCTCTCTCAGGATGTTCTTCTGTCTTCTCCTCTCTCTGAATGCCCTATGTTCTCTTTTCTCTCGGGATTTCCTTCTTCCCTCTCCTCTCTCTCTGGATGCCCTTATGTCTTCTCCTCTCTCTGGATGCCTTTCTGTTCTCTCCTCTCTCTGGATGCCATTCTGCCCTCTCCTCTCTCTGTATTCCCTTCTGTTCTCTTCTTTCTCCGAATGCTCTACTGTCTTCTTCTCTCTATGGGTGCCCTTCTGATCATTCCTTTCTCTGAATGCCCTTATGTTCTCCCCTCTCTGTGGATGTGTTTCTGGCTTCTCCTCTCTCTGGATGCCCTTTTGTTCTCTCCTCTCTCTGGATGCCCTTCTGTCCTCTCCTCTCCATGGATGCCTTTCTGTCTTCTCCTCTCTCTTGATGGATTTCAGTTTTCTCCTCTCTGTGGATCCATTCTGTCCATTCCTGTCTCTGGATGCTTTTCTTCACTCTGCTCTCTCTGGATGCCCTTCTGTTCTCTCCTCTTTCTGAGTGCCCTTGTGTCCTCCTCTCTGTCTGGATGCCCTTATGCTCTCTCCTCTCCCTTAATGCCCTTGGTTCTCTCCTCTCTTTGGATTTTCATATATCTTCACCTCTCTCTTGATGCCCATGTGTTCTTCTTTCTGGATGCCCTTCTATTCTCTTCTCTCTCTGGATTTCCTTCTGTCTTCTCCTCTTTCCAGATGCCATTTAGCTCGATTCTCTCTCTGGATTCCCTTCTGTTCTCTCCTCACTCCGGATGCCCTTCTCTCTTCTCCTCATTCTGGATGCCCTTCTGTTCTCTCCTCTATCCGCATGCCCTTCTGTCTTCTCCTTTCTATGGATGCCCTTCTGTCCTCTCCTCTCTCTGGATGCCCTTCTGTCTTCTCCTCTCTCTGGATGCCTTTTGTTCTCTATTCCCTCTGGATGCCCTTCTGTCCTCTCCTCTCTCTGGATGCCCTTCTGTCTTGTCCTCTCTCCCTATGCCCTTCTGTTATCTAGTCTCTCAGGCTTCCCTTCTGTCTTCTCCTCTCTCTGGATGTCGTTGTGTTCTCTCCTCTCTCCGGAAGCCCTTCTATCTTCTCCTCTCCCTGGATAACCTTCTGATCTCTTCTCTCTCTGTATGCACTTCTATTCTCTCCTCTCTCTGGATGCCCTACTGTCTTCTTCTCTCTCTGGATGCCCTTCTGCTCTCTCCTCTCTCTGGATGCCCTTATGTTCTATCCTGTCTCTGGATGTTCTTCTGTCTTCTCTGCTCTATGGATACTGTTCTATTCTCTACTCTCCCTGAATGCCATTCTGTTTTCTTTGCTCTCTGAATGTCCTTCTGTTTCCACTCTCTGTGGATGTGCTTCTGTCTTCTCCTCACTCTGGATTCCTTCTGTTCTTTCCTCTCTCTGGCTGTCCTTCTGTCCTCTCGTCTCTCTGGATGCCCTTCTGTCTTCCCCTCTCTATGGATGACCCTCTGATCTCTCCACTCTAACTATGCTCTTCTGTCAAGTTATCTCTCTGGATGCCCTTCTGTCTTCTCCTCTCTCTGGATGCCCTTCAGTTTTCACCTATCTATGGATGTCATTATGTCTTCTCCTCTCTGTACATGACGTTCTGTCTTTCATCTTTCTGAATGCCCTTCTGTATTCTCCTCTCTCTGGATGCACTTCTGTTCTCTTCTCTTTGGATGCCGTTCTGTCCTGTCCTCTCCTCTCTCTGGATGCCCTTCTTTATTTTCATCACTCTGGATGACCTTCTGTTCTTTCCTCTCTCTGGATGCCATTCTGTCCTCTCCTCTCTCTGGATGCCCTTCTATCTTCTCATCCCCCTGGATACCCTCCTGTTCTCTCCTTTTTCTAGATTCTCTTCTGTCCTCTCATCCCTCTGGATGCTCTTCTGTTCCCTTTTCTCTCTGGATGCCCTTCTGTCCTCTCCTCACTCAGGATGCCCTTCTTTCTTCTCCTCTCTCTGGATGCCCTTCAGTCCTCTTCTTTCTCTGGATGTCCTTCAGTCTTCTGCTTTCTCTGAATGGGCTTCTGTTCTCTCCTCTTTCTGGATTCTCTCATCTTCTCTCATCTCTCTGGATGCTCTTTTGTTCTCTCTGCTTTTTGGATGTCCTTCTGTCCTCTCCTCTCTCTGGATGCCTTTCTGTCTTCTCCTTTCTTTGGATGCTCTTCTGTATTCTCCTCTAACTGGATGCCCTATTTTTATCTCCTCTCTCTGGATACCATTCTGTTCTCTCCTCTCTCTGTATGCCCTTTTGTTCTCTCCTCTATCTGGATGCCATTGTGTCCTCTACTCTCTCTGGATGCCACTTCTGTTCTCTCTTCTCTCAGGAAGCCCTTCTGTCTTCTCCTCTCTCTGGATGCCCTTCTGTTCTCTTCTCTCTCTGGATGATCTTCTGTTCTCTCATCTCTCTGGATGACTTTGTGTCCTCTCCTCTCTCTTGATGCCCATCTGTCTTCTCTATGTATGCCCTTATGTCATCTCCTCTCTTTCAATGCCCTTCCGTTTTCTCCTCTGGTCCGATGCTCTTCCATTCTCTCTTCTCTGTGGATGCCCTTCTGTATTCTCCTCTCTCTGGATGCCCTTCTGGTCTCTCCTCTCTCTGGATGCTCTTCTGTCATCTCTGTTCTATGGATGTCCTTCTGTTGTCTCCTTTCTCTGGATGTGCTTTTGTCCTCTGCTCTCTCTGGATGCCCTTATGTCCTCACCTCTCTCTGGATGCCCTTCAATACTCTCCACGCTTTGGAGGTTCTTCTGTCCTCCCATCTCTCTGAATTTTTTTCTGTCCTCTCATATCTTTGGTTGCCCTTCTGTTCTCTTTTCTCTCTAGATTATCTTCTGTTCTCTCATCTCTCTGGATGCCCTTCTGTTCTCTCCTGTCTTTGGATTCCCTTATGTTGTCTCCTCTCTCTCGATGCTCTTCTGTTCTTCCCAATCTGTGTATGCCCTTCAGTCCTTTCCTCTTCCTGGATAGCTTTCTGTCCTCTCCTCTCTCTGGATCCCTTCTGTACTCTCCTCTCTCTGGATGCCCTTCTGTCCTCTCTTCTCTCTGGATGCCCTTCTATCTGCTCCTCACTCTGGATGCCCTTCTATCCTCTCCTCACTCTCTATGCCCTTCTGTACTCTCCATGCTCTGGATGACCTTCTGTACACTCCTCTCTCTTGATGCCCTTCTGACTTCTCTTCTCTATGGATGCCCTTCTGTCCTCTCCTCTTTTGATGCCCTTCTGTTTTCTCCTCTCGTATGATGCTCTTCTATGCTCTCCTCTCTGTGGATGCCCTTCTGTATTCTCCTCTAACTGGATGCCCTTCTGGTCTCTCCTCTCTCTGGATGCCCTTCTGGTCTCTCCTCTCTCTGGATGCCCTTCTGTCATCTCCGCTCTCTGGATGTTTTTCGGTTACCTCCTTACTATGGTTGCCCTTCTGTCCTCTCTTCTCTCTGGATGCCCTTCTGTCCTCACCTTTCTCTGGATGACCTTCTGTCTTCATCTTTCTCTGGAAGCCCTTCTGTCCTCTCCTCTCTCTGGAGTTTTTTCTGTCCTGTCATATCTCTGGTTGTCCTTCTGTTCTCTTTTCTCTCTAGATTATCTTCTGTACTCTCATCTCTATGGATGTCCTTCTGTTCTCTCCTCTTTATGGATGACCTTCTATGCTCTCCTCTCTTTGGATTCCCTTCTCTCTTCTCCTCACACTGGATGCCCTAATGCTCTCTCCTCTCTCTGAATTCCCTTCTGTTCTCTCTTCTCTCTGGATGCCCTTATGTCCTCTCCTCTCTCTGGATGCCCTTCTGTCATCTCCTCTCTCCGGATGGCTTTCTGTTCTCTCCTCTCTCTGGATTGCTTCTGTACTCTCCTCTCTCTGGATGCCCTTCTGTCCACTCCTCACTCTAGTTGCCCTTCTGTCCTCTCCTCTCTCTGGATGCCCTTCTATTCTCTTCTCTCTGGATTCCCTATTGTAATTTCCTCTCTCACTTAATGCCTTCTGTCTACTCCTCTCTCTGGATGTACTTCGTTTCTCTCCTCTCTGGATGCCCTTCTGTTCTCTGCTCTCTCTCTCAATGCTCTACTGTTCTCCCCTCTCTGTGGATGCCCTTCTGTCATCTCCTCTTTCTGGATGCCTTTCTGTTCTATCCTCTCTCTGTATACCTTCTTCAATCTCCTCTCTCTGGATGCCCTTCTGTCTTCTCCTCTCTCTGGATGCCCTTCTTTCTCTCCTCTCTCTGGATGTCCTTCTTTTGTCTCCTCTCTGAATGCCCTTCTGTTCTCTCCTCTCACAAGATGTCCTTCTGGCTTCTGCACGCTCTGGATGCCCTTCGGTGCTCTCTTCTCTCTGAAGGCCATTCTGTTCTCTTCTCTCTCAAGATTCGCTCTGTCTTCTCCTTCTCTGGATGCCCTTCTGTTCTCTCCTCTCTCTAGATGCCCTTCTGTTTTCTCCTCTATGTAGAAGCCCTTCTGTCTTCTCCTCTCACTGGATGCCTTTCTGTTCTCTCCTCTCTCTGGATGCCCTTCTGTCTTCTCCTCTCTCTTGATGCCCTTATGTTCTCTCCTCTTTTTGGATGCGCTTCTGTTCTCTCCTCTCTCCGGATGCCCTTCTGTCTTCTACTCTCACTGGATGCCCTTCTGCACTCTACTCTCTCTGGAATCCCTTCTGTTCTCTCCTCTCTCTGGATTCCCTTCTGTCTTCTCCTCTCTCTGGAAGGCCTTCTGTTCCCTCCACTCTCTACATGCTCTTCTGTTCTCTTCTCTATCTAGATGCCCTTCTGTCTGCTCCTCTCTCTGTATGGCCTTCTTTATTCTTTTCTTTGGATGCCCTTCTGACCTCTTCTCTCTCTGGATGTCCTTATCTTTTCTATTCTCTCTTGAGGCCATTCTGTCAACTCCTCTCTCTGGAAGCCCTTTTGTCCTCTCCTATCTCCCAATGCCCTTCTGTCTCCTCTTATTGCTGGATACCCTTCTGGTCTCTACTCTCTCTACATGCACTTCTGTACTCTATCCTCTCAAGATGCCCTTATGTTCTCTCCTATCTCTGGATGTTCTTCTGTCTTCTCCAATCTCTGGATACCGTTCTATTCTCTAGGCTCCCTGGATGCACTTCTGTCTTCTTTGCACTCTGGATGCCCTTCAGTTCTCCCCTCCCCTCTCTGGATTCCCTCAAGCCTTCTCCTCTGTCTTGATGCCCTTCTGTTCTCTCCTCTCTCTGGATGCCCTTCTGTCTTCTCCTTTCTCTGGATGACCTTCTGCTCTCTCCTCTCTCTTGATGCCCTTCTGTCTTATCCTTTCTTTAGATGCCCTTCTGTACTTTCCTCTCTCTAGATGTCCTTCTGTCCTTTCCTCTCTCTGGATGCCATTCTGTCTTCCCTTCTCTCTGATATCTCCACTCTCCCTATGCTCTTCTGTCAAGTTATCTCTGTGGATTCCCTTCTGTCTTCTCCTCTATCTGGATGCCCTTCAGTTTTCACCTATCAATGGATGCCATTATGTCTTCTCCTCTCTCTACATGACGTTCTGTCCTCTCATCTCTCTGAATGCCCTTCTGTATTCTCCTCTCTCTAGATGCCTTTCTGTTCTCTTCTCTTTGGATGCCCTTCTGTCATGTCCTCTCCTCTCTCTGGATGCCCTTCTGTATTTTCATCACTCTGGATGACCTTCTGTTCTTTCCTCTCTCATGATGCCATTCTGTCCTCTCCTCTCTCTGGATGCCCTTCTGTCTTCTCATCTCTCTGGATACCCTTCTGTTCTCTCCTTTCTCTAGATTCTCTTCTGTCCTCACATCCCTCTGGATGCTCTTCTGTTCCCTTTTCTCTCTGGATGCCCTTCTGTCCTCTCCTCACTCTGTATGCCCTTCTGTCCTGTCCTCTCTCTGGATGGCTTTTTGTTCTCTCCTCTCTCTGGATCCCTTCTGTACTGTCCTCTCTCTGGATGCCCTTCTGTCTTCTTGTCTCACCCTATGCCCTACTGTTCTCTCAATTCTCTCGATGCCCTTCAGTCTTCTACTCTGTCTGGATGCCCGACAATTTTCTCTTCACTCAGGTTATCCTTCTGTCTGCTCCTCTCTATAGATGCCCTTCTTTTCACTCCTCTCACTGGATGCCATTCTGTCATCTCCTCTCTCTGGAGGCCCTTCTGGTCTCTCCTCTCTCTGGATGCCCTTCTGGTTTCTCCTCTCACTGGATGCCCTTCTGTCATCTCTGCTCTCTTGATGTTTTTCTGTTGCCTCCTTTCTCTGGTTGCCCTTCTGTCCTCTCCTCTCTCTGGATGACCTTCTTTCCTCACCTTTCTCTGGATGACCTTCTGTCCTCTCCTCTCTCTGGATTTTTTTCTGTCCTGTCATATCTCTGGTTGCCCTTCTGTTCTCTTTTCTCTCTAGATTATCTTCTGTACTCTCAAATCTCTGGATGCCCTTCTGTCCTCTCCTCTGTCTAGTTGCACTTCTGTCCTCTCCTCTCTCTGGATGCCCTTCTTTCCTCCTTCTCTATGGATGCCCTTCTGTCTTCTCTTCTCTCTGGATGCCCTTCTGTCCTCTCCTCTCTCTGGATTTTCTTTTGTCCTCTCATATCTCTGGTTGCTTTTCTATTCTCTTCTCTATCTAGATTCTCTTCTGTTTTCTAATCTTTCTGGATGCCCTTCTGTCTTCTTCTCTCTCTGGAAGCTCTTCAGTCTTCAACTCTCTCCAGATGCCCTTCTGTTATCTCCTCTCTCTGCGTGCTTTTCTGTCCTCTCTTCTCTTTGTATACTCTTATGTTGTCTCCTCACTCTTGGTGCTCTTCTGTTCTTCCCAATCTGTGAATGCCCTTCTGTCCTCTCCTCTCTCTACCTGCCTTTCTGTTCTCTCCTCTCTCTGGATGCACTTGTGTCCTCTCTTCTCTTTTTAATCCCCTTTTGTTCTCTCCTCCATCTGGATTCCCTTCTGTCCTCTCATCTCCCTGGATGTCCTTCTTTCTTCTCCTCTCTCTGTATGACCTTCTGATCTCTCCTCTCTCCGGATGCTCTTCTGTCTTCTCTTCAGTCTGGATGCCTTTCTCTCTTCTCCTCTTTCTGGATGCCTTTCTGATTTCACCTCCCTATGGATGCCTTTTTGTCTTCTCCTCTCTCTGGATGCCCTTATGTTCTCTTCTCTCTCTGGATGCCCTTCTGTTCTATCCTCTATCCAGATGCACATTTGTCCTCTCCTCTCTCTGGATTCCCTTCTGTTTTCTCCACTCTCTGGATGCCCTTCTGTTCTCTCCTCTCTATGTAGGCCCATCTGTCTTCTCCTCTTTCTGGATGCCCTTCTGTCTTCTCTTCTCTCTGGATGCCCTTTTGTTCTCTTCTCTTTGGATGCCCTTCTGTCCT
Source organism: Arvicanthis niloticus (assembly GCF_011762505.2). Lineage (NCBI taxonomy): Eukaryota > Metazoa > Chordata > Mammalia > Rodentia > Muridae > Arvicanthis > Arvicanthis niloticus. The sequence goes on along the minus strand of NW_023045064.1, from coordinate 138,459 downwards.
CTCATCTCTCCTGATGCCCTTCTGACTTTTTGTCACTCTGGATGACATTCTTTTTTCTCCCCTTTCTGGATTACCTTCTGTTCTCTTCTCTTTCCAGATGTCCTTCTGTTTTCTCCTCTCTCTGCATGCCCTTCTGTTCTTTCCTCTCTCTAAATGCCCTTCTGTCCTCTAATCTCTCTGAATGCAATTCTGTCTTCTCATCTCTCTGGATGCCCTTCTGTTCTCTCCTCTCTCTTGATTCTCTTCTGTTCTCTCATCCCTCTGTATGCCCTTCTGTTCCGTTCTCTCTCTGGATGATCTTCTGTTCACGCATCTCTGTGGATGCCCTTCTGTTCGCTCCTATCACTGGAGGACCTTGTGTTCTCTCATCTCTCTAGATGCCCTGTGGCTCTTCTTTCTCTGGATACTCTTCTGTTCTCTCATCCCTCTGGATGCCCTTCTGTTTTCTCCTGTCTCTACATGCCTTTCTGTCCTCTTCTCCCTCTGGATGCCCTTCTGTCTTCTCTCTCTGGATGCCCTTCTGTAATTTCCTCTATCACTTGATGCCTTCTGTCTTCTCTTCTCTCTGGATGTACTTCTTTTCTCTCCTCTCTGGATGCTCTTCTGTTCTCTGCTCTCTCTCGATGCTCTTCTGTTCTCCCCTCTCCGTGGATGCTCTTCTGTCATCTCCTCTTTCTGGATGCCTTTCTGGTCTATCCTCTCTCAGTATGAACTTCTTCACTCTCCTCTCTCTGGATGCCCTTCTGTCTTCTCCTCTCTCTGGATGCCCTTCTGTTCTCTCCTCTCTCTGGATGTCCTTTTTTTGTCTCATCTCTCTGGATGCCCTTCTGTTCTCTCCTCTCTTTAGATGCCCTTCCGTCTTCTACACGCTCTGGATGCCCTTCTGTTCTCTCTTCTTTCCGGAGGCCATTCTGTCCTCTCCTCTCTCTGGATGCCCTTCTATCCTCTCCTCTCTCTGAATGACCTTCTCTTGTCTACTCTCTCTGGATGCCTTTCGTTTCTCTCCTCTAACAGGATGTCTGTTCCGTGCCCCTCTCGTGTCCCCTTCGCCCATGAAAGAGAGACACAGGAGGCAGTATTCTGGTATTACCACAGACAAGGCTTTACTTGTAACAGCAGAAGCAGAAAAGACGTGGAAGTGCCAAAGACAGGAAGAGGCACAGCTTAAATACACCCTAGAGTGACGTATTCTCTTCTGATTGGCTGTTCACCCATCACCCAATATTATGCCTCGGGATTGGCCAGTGACTTTGGCAGGCTTTTGCCTTTTTGCACCTGCACAGTCCATTGTTTACTAGTGGGAAGGACATGATGTCCACGCCATCTTGGAATGGCAAATGTATCACCACTGACCACGGCTTCCTATATCTCCCCCTGTTTAAATTATTAATATGGAACAGCCTATTGCCTATTAAGCGCAGCACCAGTCAAGATTCGAAATCAAGCCTGATCAAACAAACTCCATCTTGGGGGAATAAGCGATCAAGAGCTTACATCCAGAAGATTCTCCCTTACCCTACCAGGTGCAATGGAAACAAGTCCTCTGGGTGCAAGGGCTAAGGGGATGTAAAGAGGAATTGACACCCGTCCCTGTGCAATGGACTATAGCTCCCAGGAGTGCAAGGGCTGTCAACCTACTATTCAGGTACCACAGCTCTTTAGGCAAGGGCTGGCTGGACTTAGACATCTCATCGACCAAGTGCAATGGGCTGAACCCTTGGGGTGCATTGACTGAGGGTCTCAGTCATCGGCTACTTTCTTAGCCTAGATAGCCAAATTTCTGGGGGAGATGCTTGCTCCAAGGCTGCGAGTGCTTGGGCACTAGCGACCTTGTCACGTTTTTGTTGGGCTCTGAGCTTACAGAAAACCATCATGAACACTAATCCACAACATAGGGCTGCATCAAACAGGCCTATCCCCACTCTTAAGAAAGAAATAAAAAGACAGAAGAAATTCAAGAAGTAAAATCGCCAGGGGAAACAGGGTCCATCCGCACTCCATCAAGGCTCAAGATCCGGATCTGCAATTGCTGTTGCACCTGATCCAACTCCAGAGTCCACTTCTCTTTTAAATAAACAGAAAGATTATGGCTTTGAATAAATTTATCATTCACAAATTTCAGAGGTGTAATACCTGGATGTGGGGTTGCTGACACGCAGCTTATTTGAACCACATCCGTGAGCTGCTCCACATGGGCTTGGAGCAAATCAACTCTCTGATTGACCAACAAGATGTCTGATATGCATCCACTTTCTGTAAAATGGTCAAAGCCTTAGAGGTCTTTTCTGAAATTTGATTAACAACAGTATCTGCTGTAACTTGATTAACCATGTCTGTTGATTAACCATGTCTGTGTCTATTGATCCATTCCAGCATTGTGCTAAAAAGCATGTAACATTCTTACAATCGAAGATATCAGAATTATTCTTAAAGTTGGATAACATAAAGAAAAATGGAGGGTTCACACACACCGACACCAGTTGTGTAGATGCATTCCTAAACACCTTATTAATTTTAATGTTATTCAAATGGCTAGAGATATTAGATCATGTAGCCGAAACATTTTGCACTTCATGAAGTATACCATTCAACAAGACAAAGGCAGATACACCTTTTTAAACATTCTAAACAGTGGCTACAACACATAATTTAATTGTGTTGAAGCAGGATAAACTCAAGAGAATACACATATGATTTAATTTAGGACTTGCATCCCTTTGAAAATATCAAACAGAGGTTTAAATCCTCCTATGGTAAGCTTAAGATGAGGTTTTAGCCAAATAATATCTCTTAACAACTTTCAAAAATCACTAAGAGGAAATCAAGATTAAAAGTAAACCATTTTCTTTTGCATGTACGCTCACAAGTCAGAAGATGGCGTTAGATCCCCACCACAAATGGTTGTGAGCCACCATGTGGTTGCTGGGAGTTCAGCCTTTATATTTTAAATTAAGTCCAGCCTTTAATGGCTGAGCCATCTCTCTAGCCCCATATGATTAGGATATAACTGAGGTCTCAAATATTGAAAGACACTGTCTTTGAATACATTTTTGGAGTAACAAGTACTCTAAAATTTTTTAAAGCTCGTTATATTGGAGCAATGGCTTATAGACAAAACCTTTTTAGAGAAATCCACTAATAAAGTATCACACAATGAATAATACACACCAAAAGATTTAACCTCTTAATTTTTTGTATTAAAGCAGCAACAATATTTGTCTATATAAAATGTAAAACAATCAACCATTTTCTGAAGCAATTATTTCTATCAAATATTGCTTCATGGGCTCTTAAAAGTTATGAATAAATTTACTGCCTGTAAACCTTTCACCTTTACCAGAAATGTAAAGGGATGGTATAAAAAATCTTTTATATAAGCATTTACTGAAATGGCTGCTGGAGTAGGCAAGTTAGACTGTATAAATCTTAAATTTGAACTTTATTTTGGATTAATTTAATAACCCATCTTTTTTAGTCCAATGAGAATATTGGATAAAAGCCAACCTTATTCTCTAGTAATTGTTATATATATTAGAGGAATCCAAAGCGTCTCATTTTTAACAACTTTGAATATAAAGGAATTAAAATAATGTGAACCATATTTTATCAGCAGGTACAGTTATACTAGTGGAGGGAAGTAGACATAATTTTAATGCCTCCAGCATAATCATAACTTTTAGCCCACAGACTGTTATAAAGTCTTTGGGTCTTAGATTTATCCCTCTTCTCACAATAAACAATGAAGACAAGAGACCAATTCCCATAAGCACATTTCTAGGACCTGGTTGTAAAGACACAGGACAAAAGGAGCTTTTAGCACCTGAGCTTCTACAGCTCAGTCTGCATTGTCTCAATTCAAATGTAAATGTAACCTCCCTCTGGCCTGTTCTCTGAGGCTTGGCTAGTCCTGCACTATATGATTTTGACCTTAACTTTAAACCTTAAATTTAAACTGTAAACCTTAAAAGACACGTGTTGTATCTTTTCTCTATAAACATAGGTAAATCAAAAAACCAATCTTTAATGATGTAAGCAATCTATTTTCTCTCAAATCAACACCAAGTGGATTACCTTTATGCTATAAAGTTTTGCTGCCACAAAACAAAGTGTAAAATTTAATGGAAAACTTGTAGCATTTTATAACTCAGGCTGCTGGCCGGTGTGCCCTGAGGACGGGCAACCAAGTGTCACTCAATAGCTGTAAACAATGGCGGTGCTGCTGCATTTGAATGTACTGGCAAGGGAACAGGCCAAGATCTAATTAGGTCCCACAGAGGTATACTTATCACCAAAGCGAATGTCAGTATCAGGAGACTCAGGGTCATCATCTTGCAATCTGGCTTCCTTCTTCACAATCTGTACCAGCAGCATAGGGGCCCGAATTGAATTGTTTTCACCTGTGGAATAAGCACAAACATCTCCCTTCCCAGCCATGGCTTGGGGCTATCTCATCCCTGACCTTGGAGAAGTACAGCAGCCCTCTGTAAATTAGCTGCCTCTAGTCCTGTGTTACTAAGGGTGTCTCCCAAACCACCTTCAGCTGTGGCATTTTCAAAGATCATCTGTTAAATTAATGACATTGCTTGCTCTAAGTTCACGGGGCTCTTCCCGTGTGCCCGCTGGGAGGCCGCTTCCCAGGGCAGACTGTCTCCCTCCTCTGCCTGTCTTTTGCGCCATGCTCTCTTGCTCTTGCTCTGCCGGGCTGCAAACCGCCACAGGTAGCAGAGCGCAGACACTTCTCCAAAGATTCTGTCATAAAGGAGGATCCTTTTGTCCTCTGCTCTCTCTCCACCCACTGGTGAAGGTTGCATAAGCTTAAAGAGCTCTGCAGTAGCCCTTGATCCTTTTGAGTACTCTGTCTCCCCAGGCTCTTTTGCCTGACCCCCAGGCCCTTTGGCCTGATCCCCAGGCCGTTTGGCCTGATCCCCAGGCTCTTTAGCCTGATGCAGACTAACATGCCCTGGTTCTGGTATGCTAGAGTGGCCCTCTTTCTCACAACACAAATAAGTTAAAAACAAATGTAATGTAAGCAAGAGACTAGCTAGTGGAGCAGCAGCAGTGAGTTTAAATCCGCTTTCCACAAATGCTTCCACCCCAGGCATATCTTCCAGAGGTGTACCTCAATCCTGTAGTCTTTTAACCTGCCCAAAAACTTGGGGGGCTCCGCGTTGCCTTGAAACTCCCGGGTTTCAGCACCAGTTGTTCCGCATGCCTCTCGTGTCCCCTTTGCCCGTGAAAGAGAGACACATGAGGCATTATTTGGGTATTACCACAGACGAAGCTTTACTTGTAATAGCAGAAGCAGAAAAGACGAGGAAGGGCCAAAGACAGGAAGAGGCACAGGTTCAATACACAATAGAGTGACGTATTGACTTCTGATTGGCTGTTCACTCATCACCCAATATTATGCCTCGGGATTGGCCAGTGACTTTGGCAGGCTTTTGCCTTTTTCACCTGTGCAGTCCATTGTTTACTAGTGAGAAGGACATGATGTCCACGTCATCTTGGATTGGCAAATGTATCACCGCTGACCACGGCTTCCTACTGATGCCCATCTGTCTTCTCCTCTCTCTGGATGTCTTTCTGTTTCACCTATCTGTGGATGCCCTTCTGTCTTCTTCTCTCACTACATGCCCATCTGTGCTCTCCTCTCTCTGGATGCCCTTCTGTCTTTTCGTCTCTCTGGATAACCTTCTGTTGTCTCCTCTCTCTGGATGACCTTATTTCACTCCTCTATCCAGATGCCCTTCTGTCTTCTCCTCTCTCTGGATGCCCTTCTGTTCTTTCCTCTCTCTGGCTGTCCTTCTGTCCTCTTCTCTCTCAGGATGCCCTTCTGACTTCCCCTCTCTCTGGATGATCTTCTGATCTCTCCACTCTACCTATGCTCTTCTGTCAAGTTATCTCTCTGGATGCCCTTCTGTCTTCTCCTCTCTCTGGATGCCATTCAGTTTTCACCTATCTATGGATGCCCTTATGTCTTCTCCTCTCTATACATGACTTTCTGTCCTCTCATATTTCTGAATGCCCTTCTGTCATCTCCTCTCTCTGAATGCCTTTCTGTTTCACCTATTTATGGATGCCGTTCTGTCTTCTTCTCTCTCTACATGCTCTTCTGTTCTCTCATCTCTCTGGAAGACGTTCTGTTCTCTCCTCTCTCTAGATGCCCTTCTGTCATTTCGTCTCTATGGATGACCGTCTGTTGTCTCCTCTCTCTGGATGACCTTCTTTTCTCTTCTCTAACCAGATGCCCTTCTGTTCTTTCCTCTCTCTGGCTGTCCTTCTGTCCTCTCTTCTCTCTGGATGCCCTTCTGTCTTCCCTTCTCTCTGGATGACCTTCTGATCTCTTTACTCTACCTATGCTCTTCTGTCACATTATCTCTCTGGATGCCCTTCTGTCTTCTCCTCTCTCTGGATGCCCTTCAGTTTTCATCTATCTATGGATGCCCTTATGTCTTCTCCTCTCTCTACATGACGTTCTGTCCTCTCATCTCTGAATGCCCTTCTGTATTCTCCTCTCTTTGGATGCCCTTCTGTTCTCATCTCTTTGGATGCCCTTCTGCCCTGTCCTCTCCTCTCTCTGGATGCCCTTCTGTATTTTCATCACTCTGGATGACCTTCTGTTCTTTCCTCTCTCTGGATGCCATTCTGTCCTCTCCTTTCTCTGGATGCCCTTCTGTCTTCTCATCCCCCTGGATACCCTTCTGTTCTCTCCTTTCTCTAGATTCTCTTCTGTCCTCTCATCCCTCTGGATGCCCTTCTGTTCCCTTTTCTCTCTGGATGCCCTTCTGTACTCTCCTCACTCTAGATGCCCTTCTCTCCTCTTCTCTCTCTGGATGGCTTTCTGTTCTCTCCTCTCTCTGGATACCTTCTGTACTGTACTCTCTCTGGATGCCCTACTGTCTTCTTGTCTCACTCTATGCCCTTCTGTTCTCTTGATTCTCTCGAGGCTTTTCAGTCTTCTACTCTCCCTGGATCCCCGACAATTCTCTCCTCACTCAGGTTATCCTTCTGTCTTCTCCTCTCTCCGGATGCCCTTCAGTCCTCTTCTCTCTCTGGATGTCCTTCAGTCTTCTGCTCTCTCTGGATGGGCTTCTGTTTTCTCCTCTTTCTGGATTCTCTCCTGTTCTCTCATCTCTCTGGATGCCCTTTTGTACTCTCTTCTTTTTGGATGTCCTTCTGTCCTCTCCACTCTCTGAATGCCCTTCTTTCTTCTCCTTTCTTTTGATGCCCTTCTGTTTTCTCCTCTTGCCAGATGCTCTTCTATTCTCTTTTCTCTGTGGATGCCCTTCTGTATTCTCCTCTCACTGGATGCCCTTCTGTATTCTCCTCTCTCTGGATGCCCTTCTGGTCTCTCCTCTCTCTGGATGCCCTTCTGTCATCTCCACTCTCTGGATGTTTTTCTGTTGCCTCCTTCCTCTGGTTGCCCTTCTGTCCTCTCCTCTCTCTGGATTTTTTTTGTCCTGTCATATCTCTGGTTGCCTTTCTGTTCTCTTTTATCTCTAGATTATCTTCTGTACTCTCATCTCTATGTATGCCCTTCTGTTTTCTCCTCTTTATGGATGACCTTCCATTCTCTCCTCTCTTTGGATTCCCTTCATTCTTCTCCTCAATCTGGATGCCCTAATGCTCTCTTCTCTCTCTGAATTCCCTTCTGTTCTCTCTTCTCTCTGGATGCCCTTCTGTCCTCTTGTCTCTCTGGATGCCCTTCTGTTTTCTCCTCTCTCTGGATGGCTTTCTGTTCTCTCCTCTATCTGGATCCCTTCTGTACTCTCCTATCTCTGGATGCCCTTCTGTCCTCTCATCTCTCTAGTTGCCCTTCTGTCCTCTCGTCTCTCTGGATGCCCTTCTTTACTCCTTCTCTCTGGATGCCGTTCTGTCTTCTCCTCTCTCTGGATGCCCTTATGTTCTCTCCTCTCTCTGGATGCCCTTCTGTTCTCTCCTCTCACTGGATGCCCTTCTATCTTCTCCTTTCTCTGGATGCCCTTCTGTCTTCTCTGCTCTCTGAATACCATTCTATTCTATACTAACTCTGAATGCCCTTCTGTTTTCTCTGCTCTCTGGATGCCCGTCTGTTCTCTCCTCTTTGTGGATGCCCTTCTGACCTCTCCTCTCCGTGGATTCCCTTCTGTCCTCTCCTCTCTCTGGATGCCCTTCTGTCCGATCCTATCTCTGCATGGCTTTCTGTTCTCTTCTCTCTCTGGATCCCTTCTGTACTCTTCTCTCTCTGGATGCCCTTCTGTCCTCTCATCTCTCTAGTTGCCCTTCTATCCCCTTGTCTCTCTGGATGCCCTTCTTTACTCCTTCTCTCTGGATGCCGTTCTGTCTTCTCCTCTCTCTGGATGCCCTTCTGTTCTCTCCTCTCTCTGGATGCCCTTCTGTTCTCTCCTCTCACTGGATGCCCTTCTATCTTCTCCTTTCTCTGGATGCCCTTCTGTCTTCTCTGCTCTCTGAATACCATTCTATTCTATACTAACTCTGAATGCCCTTCTGTTTTCTCTGCTCTCTGGATGCCCATCTGTTCTCTCCTCTTTGTGGATGCCCTTCTGACCTCTCCTCTCCGTGGATTCCCTTCTGTCCTCTCCTCTCTCTGGATGCCCTTCTGTCCGATCCTATCTCTGCATGGCTTTCTGTTCTCTTCTCTCTCTGGATCCCTTCTGTACTCTTCTCTCTCTGGATGCCCTTCTGTCCTCTCCTCTCTCTGGATGCCCTTCTGTGCTCTAATCTCTCTGGATTCCCTTTTTGTCTTCTCCTCTCTCTGGATGTGCTTCTCTTCTCTCCTCTCTCAAGATTCCCTTGGATACTCTATTCCCTCTGGATATCCTTCTGTTCTCTCGTCTCTCTGGATTCCCTTTTGTGCTCTCCTCTCTCTTGATTCCCTTCTGTCCTCTGTTCTCTCTGGATGTCCTTCTGTCTTCTCCTCTTTCCCTATGCCCTTCTGTTCTCTCGATTCTCTCCATGCCCTTCAGATTCTCCTCTCTCTGGATGCCCGACAATTCTCTGCTCACTCTGGATATCCTCTGGCTTCTGCTCTCTCTAGATGGCCTTCTGTTTACTCCTCTCTCTGGATGCCCTTCTTTACTCCTTACTTCTGGATGCCCTTCTTTCTTCTCCTCTCTCTGGATGCCCTTCTGTCTTCTTCTCTCTCTGGAAGCCCTTCTGTCCTCTCCTCTCTGCAGATGCCCTTCTGTTATCTCCTCTCTCTGGGTGCCCTTCTGTCCTCTCTTCTCTTTGGATGCTCTTATGTTGTCTCCTCACTCTCGGTGCTCTTCTGTTCTTCCCAATCTGTGAATGCCCTTCTGTCTTCTTCACTCTCTACATGCCTTTCTGTTCTTTCCTCTCTCTGGATGCACTTCTGTCCTCTCCTCTCTTTTTATGCCCTTCTGTTCTCTCCTCCATCTGGATTCTCTTCTGTTCTCTCATCTATTTGGATGTCCTTCTGTCTTCTCCTCTCTCTGGATGACCTTCTAATTTCTCCTCTCTCTGTAGGCTCTTCTGTCTTCTCTTCACTCTGGATGCCTTTCTCTCTTCTCCTCTTTCTGGATGCACTTCTGTTTTCACCTCTCTATGGATCCCCTTCTGTCTTCTCCTCTCTCTGGATGCCCTTCTGTTCTCTCCTCTCACTGGATGCCCTTTTGTCTTCACCTCTCTCTGGATGCCCTTCTGTCTTCTCTTCACTCTGGATGCCCTTCTTTTATCTTATCTTTGGATGCCCTTCTGTCCTCTCCTCTCTCTGGATGCCCTTCTGTGTTTTTGTCAATCTGGATGACCTTCTGTTGTCTCCTCTTGCTGGATTACCTTCTGTTCCTTCTCTTTCCTGATGCCCTTCTGTTTTCTCCTCTCTCTGCATACCCTTCTGTCCTCTTCTCTCTCTGGATTCCCTTCTGTTTTCTAATCTTTCTGGTTGCCTTTCTGTTTTCTTCTCTCTATGGAAGCTCTCCTGTACTCTCATTGCTCTGGATGCCCTTGTGTCTTCTCCTCTCTCTGGATGCCCTTCTGTCTTCTCTGCTCTCTGGATGACCTTCTGTACTCTCCTATCTCTAAATGCTCTTCTGTCTTCTCCTCTCTCTGGATGCTCTTCTGTCCTCTCCTCTCTCTGGATGCCCTTCTGTGCTATCCTCTATCCAGATGCACATCTGTCCTCTCCTCTCTCTTGTTGCCATTCTGTTTTCTTCACTCTCTGGAAGCCCTTCTGTTCTCTCCTCTCTATGTAGGCCCTTCTGTCCTCTCCACTCTCTGGATGCGCTTCGGTCTTCTCCTTTCTCTGGATGCACTTCTGTTCTCTCTTCTCGCTGAATGGCCTTCTGTCCACTCCTTTCTCAGTATGCCCTTCTGTCCTTTTCTCTCCCTGGATTCCCTTCTTTCCTCTTCTCTCTCTAGATGCCCTTCTGTCTTCTCTTCTCTCTGGATATCCTTCAGTTCACTCCTCTCTCTGTATGCCCTTCTGTCCTCTCCTCTCCCTGTATGCCATTCTGTCTTCTTGTCCCTCTAAATGACCTTTTGTTGTCTCCTCTCTCTCTGGATGCCCTTCGGTTCTCTCCTCTAACCGGATGCCCATTTGTCTTCTCCTCTCTCTGGATGCTCTTCTTTTTTCACCTATCTTTAATGGTCTTCTATCTTCTTTTCTCTCTGCATGCCCTTTTGTTCTCTCCTCTCTCTGGAAGCCCTTCTGTGCTCTCCTCTCTTGAAACACTTCTGTCTTCTCCTCTCTTCAGATGCCCTTCTGTCTTTCCCTCTCTCTGGATGCCCTTCTGATCTCTCCACTCACCGGATGCTCTTCTGTCCAGTCATCTCTCTGGATGCCCTGCTGTCTTCTCTCTCTGGATGCCCTTTTGTTTTCACCTATTTATGGATGCCCTTCTGTCTTGTCCTCTCTCTACATGCCTTTCTGTCCTCTCAACTCTCTGGAAGCCTTTTTGTCTTCTCTTCCCTCTGGATGCCCTTCTGTTCTCTTCTCTTTGGATGCCCTTCTGTCCTCTCCTCTCTCTGGATGTCCTTCTGTCTTTTTGTCACTCTGGATGACATTCTTTTGTCTCCTCTTTCTGGATTACCTTCTGTTCTCTCCTTATTCTGGATGCCTTTCTGTCTTCTCCTCTATCTGGATGCCCTTCTGTCTTCTCTTCTCTCTGAATGCCCTTCTGTACTCTCCTCTCTTTGGATGCCCTCTTTTTTCTCCTCTCTCTGGATGCCATTCTGTTCTCTCCTTTGTCTAGATTCTCTTCTGTCCTCTCATCCCTCTGGATGCCCTTCTGTTCCCTTCTCTCTCTGGATGCCCTTCTGTCCTCTCTTCACTCTGGATGCCCTTCTGTCCACTCCTCTCTCTGGATGGCTTTCTGTTCTCTCCCCTCTCTGGATAACTTTTGTACTCTCTTCTCTGGATCCCTTCTATACTCTACTTTCTCTGGATGGCCTTCTGTATTCTCCTCTCTTCCTATGCCCTTCTATTCTCTTGATTCTCTTGATGCCCTTTAATATTTTTCTACATCTGGATGCCCGACAATTTTCTCCTCACTCTGGATATCCTTCTGTCTTCTCCTCTCTGTAGATGCCCTTCTTTTCTCTCTGCTCACTGGATGCCATTCTGTCTACTCCTCTATCTGGATGCCCTTCTGTCCTCTTCTCTCTCTGGATGCCCTTCTGTCTCATCATGTCTTTTGATGCCCTTCTGTTCTATTCTCTCTCTACATTCTATTTTATACTCTCTTCAATCTGGATGATCTTCTGTTCGCTCATCTCTGTGGATGCCCTTCTGTTCTCTCCCCTCTCTGGAAGATCTTCGGTAGTCTCATATCTCTGAATGCCCTTGTGTCCTCTCCTATGTTGGGATGCTCTTCTGTTTTCTCGTCTCTCTGGATGCCCTTCTGTGTTCTCTTCTCTCTACATGCCTTTCTGTTCTCTCCACTCACCAGATGCTCTTCTGTCCAGTCTTCTCTCTGGATGTCCTTCTGTCTTCTCCACTCTCTGGAAGCCCTTCTGTCCTCTCCTCATTCTGGATGCCCTTCTGTATTTTCATCACTCTTGATGACCTTCTGTTGTCTCCTCCCTCTGGATGTCCTTCTGTTCTCTCCTCTTTCCTGATGCCCTTCTGTCTTCTCCTCTCTCTGGATGTCCTTCTGTTCTTTCCTCTCTCTGGATGCCATTCTGTCCTCTCCTCTCTCTGGATGCCCTTCTGGCTTCACATCTCTTTGGATGCCCTTCTGTTCTCTCCTTTGTCTAGATTCTCTTCTGTCCTCTCATCCCTCTGGATGCCCTTCTGTTCCCTTCTCTCTCTGGATGCCCTTCTGTCCTCTCCTCACTCTGGAAGCCCTTCTGTCCACTCCTCTCTCTGGATGGCTTTCTGTTCTCTCCTCTCTCTGGATCCCTTTTGTACTCTCTTCTCTGGATCCCTTCTGTACTCTCCTCTCTCTGGATGCCCTTCTGTTCTATACTCTGTCTGGATGCCCTTCTGTTCTATACTCTCTCTGGAAGCCCTTCCTTCTTCTCCTCTCTGCCTGTGCCCTTCTGCTCTCTCGATTCTCTCGATGCCCTTCAATATTCTCTTCCATCTGTATGCCCGACAATTTTCTCCTCACTCTGGATATCCTTCTGTCTACTCCATTCCTTCTAGATGCCCTTCTTTTCTCTCCACTCAATGGATGCCATTTTGTCCTCTCCTCTCTCTGAATGCCCTTCTGTCTTCTCCTCTCTCCAGATGCCCTTCGGTCCTCATCTCTCTCTCTGGATGTCCTTCAGTCTTCTGCTCTCTCTGGATGGGCTTCTGTTATCTTCTCTTACTGAATTCTCATCTGAACTCTCATCTCTCTGGATGCCCTTCTGTTCTCTCTTATTTTGGGACGTCCTTCTGTCCTCTCCTCTCTCTGGATGCCCTTCTGTCTTCTGCTTTCTTTGGATGCCCTTATGTTCTCTCCTCTCTTTGGATTCCCTTCTTTCTTCTCCTCTCTCTGAATGCCCTAATGCTCTCTCCTCTCTCTGAATGCCCTTCTGTCTTTTCTCTTTGGATTCACTTCTGTTTTCTCCTCTCTCTGGATGCCCTTCTGTCCTCTCCTCTCTCTGGATGCCCTTCTGTCCTCACCTCTCTCTGGATGACATTCAGTTCTCTCCTCTTTCTCAATGCCCTTCATGTCTCTCCTCTCTCCGGTTGCCCTTCTTAACTCTCCTCTCTCTGAATGCCCTTCTGTCTCCTCCTCTCTCTGGATTTCCTTCTCTCTTCTCATATCTCTGGTTGCCCTTCTGTTTTCTTCTCTCTCTAGATTCTCTTCTGTCCTCTAATCTCTCTGGATGCCCTTCTGTCCTCTCCTCTCTCCAGATGCCCTTCTGTTCTCTCCTCTCTCTGGATGCCCTTATGTTGTCTCCTATCACTCGATGCTCTTTTGTTCTTCCCAATCAGTGGATTCCCTATGTCCTCTCCTCTCTCCACCTGCCTTTCTGTTCTCTCTTCACTCTGGATGCACTTTTGTCCTCTCCTCTCTTTTTATGACCTTCTGTTCTCTCCTCCTTCTGGATTCCCTTCTGTCCTCTCATCTGTCTTCTAATCTCTCTGGATGACATTCTGCTCTCTCCTCTCTCCAGATGCTTTTCTGTCTTCTCTTCACACTGGATGCCCTTCTGTCCTCTCCTCTCTCTGGATGCCCTACTGTTCTCTTCTCTCTCTGAAATCCCTTTTTGTCTTCTGCTCTCTCTGGAAGCACTGCTCTTCTCACCTCTCTAAAGATGTCCTTGTGTTCCTTATTCTCTAAGGATATCTTTCTGTTCTCTTGTCTCTCTGGATTCCTATTTGTGCTCTCCTCTCTATGGATGCCCTTCTGTCCTCTTCTCTCTAGTTGCCCTTCTGTCTTCTCCTCTCTCCCTATGCCCTTCTGTTCTCTCAATTCTCTCTATGCCCTTCAGTCTTCTCCTCTCTCTGGATGCCCGACAAATTTCTCCTTACTTTGGATATCCTTCTGTCTACTCCTCTCTCTAAATGCCCTTCTGTTATCTCTTCTCACTGGATGCCATTCTGTCCTCTACTCTTTCTGGATGCCCTTCTGACCTCACTGCTCTGTGGATGCCCTTCTGTACTCTCCATGCTCTGGATGCCCTTTTCTCCTCTCCTCTATCTGGATTTTTTTCTGTACTCTCATATCTATGGTTGCACTTCTGTTCTCTTTTCTCTCTAGATTATCTTCTGTTCTCTCATCTCTATGGATGCCCTTCTGTTCTCTCCTCTTTATGGATGTCCTTCTATTCTCTCCTCTCTTTCGATTCCCTTCTGTTTTCTCCTCTCTCTGGATGCCCTAATGCTCTCCCTCCCTCTGGATACCTTTCTGTCCTCTCTTCTCTCTGGATACCCTTCTGTCCTCTCCTCTTTCTTGATGCCTTTCTGTTCTCTACTGTCACTGGATGGCCTTCTGTCTTCTCCTTTCTCTGCATGCACTTCTGTCTTACATGCTGTCTGGATACCGTTCTATTCTCTACTCTCTCCGAATGCCCTTATGTCTTCTCTGCTCTCTGGATGCCCGTCTGTTCTCTCCTCTCTGTGGATGCGCTTCTGACCTCTCCTCTCCATGGATGTCCTTCTGTTCTCTCCTCTTTCTGGATGCCCTTCTGTCCTCTCCTCTCTCTGGATGCCATTCAGTACCTTCCTCTCTCTGAATGAATTTCTGTTCTCTCCTCTCACTGGATTTCTTCTGTACTCTCCTCTCCATGGATGCCCTTCTGTCCTCACCTCTCTCTGGATGCCAATCTGTCCTATCCTCTCTCTGGATGCCCTTCTGTCCTCTCCTCACTCTGGATGCCCTACTGTTCTCTCCTCTCTCTGGATTCCCTTTTTGTCTTCTCCTCTCTCTGGATGTGTTTCTCGTCTCTCTTCTCTCATGATGGACTTGTGTCCTCTATTCTCCCTTTATATCCTTCTGTTCTCTTGTCTCTCTGGATTCTCTTTTGTGCTCTCCTCTCTCTGGATGCCGTTCTGTCCTCTCCTCTCTCTGGATGCCCTTCTGTCTTCTCCTCTTTACCTATACCCTTCTGTTCTCTCGATTCTCTCCATGCCCTTCAGTCTTCTCTCTCTGTATGGCCTACAATATTCTCCTCACACTGGATATCCTTCTGTCTTCTCCTCTCTCTAGATGCCCTTCTTTTCTCCCCTCTCACTGGATGGAATTCTGTCCACTCCTCTCTCTGGATGCCCTTCTGTCTTCTCCTCTCTCCATATGCACTTCGGTCCTCTTCTCTCTCTGGAGGTTATTCAGTCTTCTGCTCACTCTGGAAGGGCTTCTGTTCTCACCACTTCCTGTATTCTCTCATTTACTCTCATCTCTCTGGATGTCCTTTTGTTCTCTCTTGTTTTGAGATGTCCTTCTGTCCTCTCCTCTCTCTGGATGCCCTCTGTCTTCTCCTTTCTTTGGATGCCCTTCTATTCTCTCCTCTCTTTGGATATTACCTTCTGTCTTCTCCTCTCTCTAGATGCCCTAATGCTCTCTCCTCTCTCTGGATGCCCTTCTGTCTTCTCCTCTCTCTGGATTCACTTAGGTTCTCTGCTCTCTCTGGATGCCCTTCTGTCCTCTACTCTCTCTGGATGCCTTTCTGTTCTCTCTTCTCTCCGGATGACATTCTGTTCTCTACTCTCTCTGATGCGCTTTTGTTCTACCTTCTCTGTGGATACACTTCTGTCCTTTCCTCCCTCTGGATGCTCTTCTGTTCTCTCCTCTCTCTGGATTCCTTCTATCCTCTAATCTCTCTGGTTGCCTTTCTGTTCTCTTCTCTCTATGGAAGCTCTCCTGTAGTCTCATCTCTCTGGATGCCCTTCTGTTATCTGCTCTCTCTGGATGACAATCTGTCTACTCTCTGTGCATGCCCTTCGTGATTCTCCTCTCTCAAGATATCCTCCTGTCCTCTCCTCTCTCTGGATGCCCTTCTGTGCTCACCTCTCTCTGGATGTCATTCTATCTTCTCCTCTCTCTGGTTGCACTTATGGTCTCTCCTCTCTCTGGATGCCCTTCTGTCCCCTCCTCTCTCTGGGTGTCATTCTGTCCTCTAGTATCTCTGGATGCCTTTCTGTCCTCTCCTCTCTCTGGATGCCCTTCTGTCCTCTCCTCTCTCTAGGTGTCCTTCTCTCCTCTCCAATCTCTGGATGCCCTTCTGTTCACTTTCTCCCTGGATACCCTTCTGTCCTCTTCCCTCTACAGATCCCTTTCTGCCCTTTCTCTCCTCTATCAAGATGCCCTTCTGTCCTCTATTCTCTCTGTATGCCCTTCTGTTCTCTCGTGTCTCTGAATGCCCTTGTGTTCTCTCCTTTCTCTAGATGCCCTTCTGCTTTCTTCTTTGTCTGGATGGCTTTCTGTTCTCTCCTCTCTCTGGATACATTTTGTATTCTCCTCTCTCTGGATGCCCTTCTGTCCTCTCCTCTCTCTGGATGGCCTTCTGTTGGCTCCTCTCTCTGGATGCCTTTCTGTCTTCTCCTCTCTCCCTATGCCCTTCTGTTCTCTCTACGCTCTGTATGCCCTTCTCTTGTCTCCTCTCTCTGGATGCCCTTCTGACTTCTCCTCTCTCCCTATGCCCTTCTGTTCTCTCCTCCCTCTGGATGCCCTTGTGTCTACTTCTCTCTCTGTATGGCCTTCTGTCCTCTCCTCTCTCTGGATGCCCTTCTATTCTCTCCTCTCTCTGGATCCCATTCTGTTCTCTCCTCTATCTAGATTCTCTTCTGTCCTCTCATCTCACTTGTTGCCCTTCTGTTTTCTTCTCTTTCTGGATTATCTTCTGTTCTCTCATCTCTCTGGATGCCCTTCTCTCTTCTCCTCTATCTGGATGCTTTTCTGTTCTCTTCTCTCTCTGGATGCCCTTGTGTCCTCTCTTCTCTCTGGATGCCCTTCTGTCTTCTATTCTCTATGGATGCCCTTCTGTCCTCTCTTCTCTTTGGATGCCCTTCTATTTTCTCCTCTCTTCCGATACTCTTTTTTTCTTTTCTCTCTGTGGATGCTCTTCTGTATTCTCCTCTCTCTGGATGTCCTTCTGTTGTCTCCTTTCTCTGGATGCCCTTCTGTCCTCTCCTCTTTCTGGATGCCCTTCTGTTCTCTCCTCTCTCTCTCGATTCTCTTCAATCCTCTCTTCTCTCTGGATGCCCTTCTGTCGTCTTCTCTCTCTGGATGCTCTTCTGTTTTCTCCTCTCTCCCTATGCCCTTCTGTTTTCTCGTCTCTCCCGATGCCCTTCTATCTTCTCCTGTCTCTGGATGCCCAACAATTTTCTCCTCTCTCTGGATACACTGCTGTCTTCTCCTCTCTCTAGATGCCCTTCTGTTCTCTCCTCTCCCTGGATGCCATTCTGTTCTCTCCTCTCCCTGGATGCCATTCTGTCCTCTCCTCTCTCTGGATGGCCTTCTGTCTTCTACTCTCTTCAGATGCCCTTTGGTCCTCTTCTCTCTCTGGATTTCCTTCAGTCTTCTGCACTCTCTAGATGGGCTGCTGTTCTCTTTTTTTTCTGGATGTCTCTCTTCTTTCTGGATGCCCTCCTGTCTCTGGATACCCTTCTGTTCTTTCAACTCTCTGTATGTTCTTCTGTTCTTTCATCCCTCTAGATGCCCTTGTGTCCTCTTCTCACTCTGGATGCCCATCTGTACTCTCTTCTCTCTGGATGCCCTTCTGTATTCTCCTTTCTCTGGATCCCCTTCTGTTCTCTCCTCGCTCTAGATTCTCTTCTGTCCTCTCATCTCACTTGATGCCCTTCTGTTCTCTTCTCTCTCTGGATGATCTTCTGGTCTCTCATCTCTCTGGATGCCCTTGTGACCTCTCCTCTCTCTGGATGCCTTACTGTCTTTTCCTCTCTATGGATGCCAATCTGTCCTCTACTCTTTTTGGATTCCCTTCTGCTTTCTCCTCTCTTCCGATGCTCTTCTGTTCTATCCTCTCTGTGGATGCCCTTCTGTATTCTCCTCTCTCTGGATGTTCTTCTGTTGTCTCCTTTCTCTGCATGCCCTTCTGTCCTCTTCTTTCGGGATGCCCGTCGGTTCTTTCCTCACTCCGGATGCCCTTCTGCCTTCTCCTCACTCTGGATGGCTTTCTGTTCTATCCTCTCTCTGGATGCCTTTCTGTCCTTTTTCATTTTGGATGTTCTTCAGCTTTCTCCTCTCTCTGGATGTCCATATGTCCTCTCCTCTCTCTGAATGCCCCTCTGTATTCTCCTCTCTCTGGATGCCTTTCTGTTCTCTCCTCTCTCTCGATACCCTCTTTGTTGTCTCCTCTCTCTGGATACCCTTCTGTTCTTTCCTCTGTCTAGATGCCCTTCTGTCCTCTATTCTCTTTGGATGCCCTCTGTTCTCTCGTTTCTCCAGATGCCCTTCTGTCCTCTCATTTCTCTCGATTCCCTTCAATCCTCTCTTCTCTCTGAATGCCCTTATGTCTTCTTTCTTCTCCCGATGCCCTTCTGTCCTCTCCTCTCTACCAATGCCCTTCTGTCCTCTCCACTTTTTGGATGCCCTTGTGTTCTCTGGTCTCTCTAGATGCCCTTCTGTCCTCTCTTCTCTCTGGATGCCCTTCTGTTCACTTCTCTCCCTGGATGCCCTTCTGTCCTCACCCCTCTCTGGATGCCCTTCTGTCTTCTCCTCTCTCTGGATGTCTTTCTGACTTTTCCTCTCTTCAAATGCCCTTTTGTTCTCTCCTCTCTGTTGTTTCACTTCTGTCTTCTCCTCTCTCTGGTTACCTGTGAGAATAAATTGTAAAAATGAAATTTTAGGTCTCAACATGAAATTTTCTTAGGTTCAGAGTTTCAATTTACACTCAAGTGTTAGCTGCCCCTGGGGTGCATTACAAGGGCTTGAATAAACATTTCAAAGGCACAAAAGACCCAAGATAGAGGCAATAAAACACCTGAGTAAATGGAAGCCACTTGAAAGGAATTCTCCCAGGATCAAGATACAGATGTAAATTAGGATAATTGGGATGGGGGCGAGATGGAAACCAGGCTTGGGAACGGATGTTTGAAATATCCAATCATATGTAACCGTGCCAAACTTTTCCGCTCTCCCCAACCCCTACCCATAAATATCCCAAATTTCCTGGGCTGAGGGTCGGAATCTCTATCTCCTGCGTGAGATATGTTCCGGCCTGAGGGCCCTCATCATTAAACTTCCTCTGCAATTGCATCAAGATGGTTTCTCATATGTCCTTGGGTGCTTGCAGGTCCGGACTTGGGTGAGGGTCCCCTCTGGGGGGGGGGGGTCTTATATTTTGGTGCGTTGGCCGGGAAACTCACGACAACCCTAGACACACGACGACCCCTTGAAGGTAGGTCTGTGTGAGTGGTGTGTGTGAGAGTGCGGCGCCACTGTCCTTGTCTCTGTGTTTTGGTTTCTGCTGCTGTCTTTGTTTCTGTGTTTTGATATCAGTTTCTTTGGTGAGGGGAATCTTCCCCATTGGAGACTGAGTGCGGCTGTCATTGTGGACCGTGAGGGCCCAATGACTGTGGATGGACAGACGTGTTGAAACCCACAGGCTGCAGCCCGAGAAGGACGCTTCACAGGTGGTTAGGGAGTCAGAGTGGTCTGGCTGCCCTTGGAGAAAGGCAGTATCCTTCCACATCTGGGTTAGGGAGTCAGAGAGGTCTGACTGCCCTGTTTTGGAACAAGGAGTGCTCTTGCTAGGGGGAAGATGTGGAATCCTTCCCATCAGAGGTCGCTTTTGGCTGTTCTATGAGACCAAATTTGGGCAAGTGTGTCTGACTGTGTTAGTTCTGTGTGTTTATATTTTGTGTACAGTCTTTCTACAACTCCTCCCTGCCACTACTGTGTGGCAGAGCACCTGAGCCGGGCTCCACAACCACTGGCTACCCTGAGCATGCCCTGGAAGCCAGAGTACATGCAGGTCTCCAGCCCGCCACAGTTTAAAAGGCAGGAGATGCGTTCCCAGCCTCCCGCCCGTGATGAATTAAGTACTAGCGAGAGGCGAGAGGTGGGTGGCAAACAAATGCAGGCGGGCGGCTAGTGAGAGATGAGGGCTTTAGTGAGTGCGCAAGACATCTTGAGAACTACGTTTCCCAACAGGCCATGCGGTTTCCAGGCACCGCTGTGATTGTTGACAATTCTGTGCTGCTAATATAGTGATAGGGGCAGTCTATTGTGTTGTCTTTCCTTGTCTTTTCCTGATAAACTTTGTTCTGTGTCATTTGTTTCACATGTTCTTGGACTCTGACTGACAATTGACATTCCTTTTCTTTCTTCTGGACTGAGACTGTGTTACCATCCTGAGTTTTAAAAGCAGAAGCAATGAGACAGGCAGGTCCTGTTCCACAGCTTGTGGCCAAGAGAAAGCTCTGTTCCTCTGGAGGAAGAGACAGAGTGTGTCAGGTGCCTGATTTGGTGTGATGAACTACTAAAACTGCTTACTTAATTTAGTTTCAAACTTACTTGTAAGACAGTTTCAATTTACACAAGAAAAACTGATAATTCGCCCTGCTCTGTGGCCAGGAGAAGGACACCAACAGAAAGAACCTTGAAGAGAACAGACTGTTTTCATAAGCGGCTCTTAGAAGGGGGCCAACAGTTTTTTAGCTTCTGTAATAAGAAAGTTGATAATGATTTTTCCCAGTTTAATAAGTAAAGAAGTTCCATTTTTTTCTAAAATTACAGCTTAAAAGTTACAAGCTGTCCTGAATCAGAATATATATATATATATATATATATATATATATATATGCTTCAGTTTTGATTGATTTTCTAGCCATTACTGTTTGAGACAATTTCATTATTTATATGAGATTTTCATTAAGATTTGGTTCAAAGATGAGAGTTCAGACAAGATAAAATTGAAGAAGTGGTGAAGACTTGTGCTCTTATGTTAGAGATAAAAATGTTTACTTTCCTGTTCTTGTTGTGTATCACTTCTAAACAATATTCTAATCAGAAATAACTCTTTAAAAGATTTCTATAGAACTATGACTAAAGTTTCTATTTTGTCAAAAGTTAAATTCAAATAAGTGTCATCTTAATAGTCCTTGATGTAAAATGCTGCGAATAAAGTTATTCATTCTGATTTAATTTCTTTCTTAGAGTTTCAGAGGTGAGCTCACATTACACCTGTAGACAAGGTACTGTTTACAGAGTGAACTAGGTTGTGGTCTCTAGTGTGAGGGGAACAACAGTCATGCAGCCTCACAAATACATCAGTATACACAGAGTTCTAAAAGACTACTGCTTTTACAGGTGATCAAAGCAATAAATAAGATAAGAGCCTTTCTTTCACAAGACCCTTGTAGGTTCTGGTCTTCAGGAGTGAAGAACAAAAGAAGACACTGGAAAAAGAATGCTCCTTCAGGATGGGAACCCCATCAATTGATCAGGGTTTGGTCAACATCGAGTTATAGAAGGTAAGGAACAGCCAAAGGCCCACGCCAGATTCCATTGACAGATCTTGAGAGAGCTACATGAGATCCCACTAATTTTGATCAAGACACATGACGTTAAGCAAGGGTCAGATAAGTTACCCACAGCCTTTCTAGACTAGCTCATAGAGACATTCTGTCAGTGTAGACAAAGCTTCAGAGGCTAGAAAGACTACAAGATAAGTCATTGAAAGATTTAAGAAGTATCAGGGAGAAAGGAAAACAAAGATAAGATAGATGAGATCATAGACAGGATTAAAATTATTGATGATAATAGCAAGTGTGAGAAGATTTAGTCTAAAAGAAAGGAGTAGAGAAGGTTTAGTGTAAGTCTAGAAGAAAAGAGTAGAGAAGAAGAATAGAGATAAGTTGCTGTGAAAGTCTAGAGAAAAAGAATGGAGAAGATAGAAAGTCTAGAGAGATTTGAAGAAAAACAAAGGTGACAGAGAAAGAATTTACAGAAAGCAGAAAAGAGGGACTTCAATCAAATAGAGATAAGAAACTGCTTGAAAAAAGAGCAGTGTGCACATTGCAAGTAAAGGAGCCAGCTTCTGGATCCAAGAGGGCCCTAACAAATAGAAGCCAGGGCCAAGAAATCCCAGGCCTTGAAAAACACCCCAAATGTCTAAGATATTAACTCTGTGTAAAGACAGAGATTAAGATAGACAGGGTCCTCCTCCAGGCCTATGGGCCAAAATATATTTATGGACTACCCGAAAAATGGTGGACTGAGAGATGGGCTGGTCATCCTAGACTGTTCCTACCCTCTGTCGGGTTAAGACTTACTCCCCAACGTGGTGACCCAGACAGGCTACAACTAACTGACAAGAACTCACAGGTAGAAGAAAGGTTTCTCCTACTGACTCCAGCCGGGAGCCGAGGTAACCTGCTTTACAGACGGGAGCAGTTTTCTCCATGCTGGTCAGAGACAAGCCAACTTACTGTGTTACTGTGGTGGACAAATGTCATCAGGGCTGACTCCCCACCCCTGGCCTCGTCGGTGCAGAGAACAACCTTGGAACTTGTGGGGCTGATGAGAAAACCAACATCTACATGGACAACAGGTGTGCTTTTGCCACAGCCCATGTCCGCAGGGCTATATACCAAGAGAAGGAACCCTGATGAAGCCAGCAACTGTGAGTACTCATTGCCCAGGACACCAAAAGGGAAGAGACTCAGTGGCCTGAGGCAATAAACGGACAGATCAAGTGGCTTGATACGGGAACCTGTTCCGGTTGTGGGCCTAAGAGATGGCCTCACTTAAAACACAGAGTAAGAGAAAAAAACTCAGATGGCTAGCCATCCTGCCAGATATTATCTAGTAGGAAAGAGACAATGGTACACACAAGAGGGGAGAACTATACTCCCCAGAAAACAAAAGATTTACGAGGGTAAATACACAGATGGACTCTTAAGATAAGAGTGCAACCAAGCAGCCAAAAGATTTAAAAACATATAATAGATCTCAGGTTTTTGGCCAGAGAAATGATAAGACAGTGTAGGATATGCCAACAAGTAAAGGCTTATGAGACTTAGAGTAAATAAGAAAAAAACTAGAAGGGTACAGCCTAGAATAGAAGTTGTTCCGAGGTTTTCAAGCGTCTGAGTAATTAGATCAAATAATAGCCTTGCCTTTGTTTCTAAGATAAGTCAGAAATTGTCAGAAATATTAGAGACTAATTAGAAGCTCCACTGTTTATACTGTCTCCAGAGCTTAGGACAGGTAGAGAGAATAAACAGAACCCTAAAAAACTAAATTACCCCTGAGAACTGGCACTGGCTAGAGTGTCCCTTTCGTTGTCCTTATTCGAAACCCAGAATTTCCCTCTTGTGTGAGAGATGATTTTTCAGGCTACTAAGAAACTATTCCTGATGCTGTCGAACATAACTTGGGCCGACACCTGCGTCTGATGCCAACTAGAGAGAACAGCGAGATACCTGAACAACCTCCTCAGCCTCAAGATCACCTGCTGTTCTACACGGCCAAGGACCAGCAGGCCTTGACTCCTGAGATATGCCCATCCTGGAGACACAGGGATAGAGATTGCCCAATTGTCAGAGATAAGAGTCATTTGAACCTAAACTGTATCCCAGACACAGCCTTAAAGAGTGGGACTTAAGCTACATATGTACATCCCTGAGATGAAAAAAAGCCAACAAGCCCATCAGTGTGTGTATGTATATGTGTATGTGTATGTGTATGTGTATGTGTATGTGTATGTGTATGTGTATGTATGTGTATGTGTATGTGTATGTGTATGTGTATGTGTATGTGTATGTGTATGTGTATGTGTATGTGTATGTGTATGTATATGTAGAGAGAGAGAGAGAGAGACAGCTACTTTACGTAAGTACATACTAAAGACCATCCAGGGGGTGAGAAAAAGATAGTTAAAGATTCAATGACAAAGATATAATTAGATGCTTAGACAACAATATTACTCTTTACACCCAGATAATGATTCATAATTCCAAGATTGGAATTTGACAATGAGAGAAAAGGGAGAAATGTGAGAATAAATTGTAAAAATGAAATTTTAGGTCTCAACATGAAAGATTCTTAGGTTCAGAGTTTCAATTTACACTCAAGTGTTAGCTGCCCCTGGGGTGCATTCCAAGGGCTTGAATAAACATTTCAAAGGCACAAAAGACCCAAGATAGAGGCAATAAAACACCTGAGTAAATGGAAGCCACTTGAAAGGAATTCTCCCAGGATCAAGATACAGATGTAAATTAGGATAATTGGGATGGGGGAGAGATGGAAACCAGGCTTGGGAACGAATGTTTGAAATATCCAATCATATGTAACCGCGCCAACCTTTCCCGCTCTCCCCAACCTCTACCCATAAATATCTAATATCTCTGGTTTACCTTCTGTTCTCTTCTCTCTCAAGATTCTCTTCTGTCCACTAATCTCTCTGGATGCCCTTCTGTCTTCTTCTCTCTCTGAAAGCCCTTCTGTCCTCTCCTCTCTCCAGATGCCCTTCTGTTCTCTCCTCCATCTGGATTCCCTTCAGTCCTCTCATCTCTCTGGATGTCCTTCTGTCTTCTCCTCTCTCTGGATGACCATCTGATCTCTCCTCTCTCCGCATGCTCTTCTGTCTTCTCTTCACTCTGGATGCCTTTCTCTCTTCTCCTCTAAATGGATGCACTTCTGTTTTCACCTCTCTATGGATGCCCTTCTGTCTTCTCCTTTCTCTGGATTCCCTTCTGTTCTCTCCTCTCATTGGATGCCCTTCTGTCTTCTTCTTTCTCTGAATGACCTTCTGTCTTCTCTGCTCTCTGGATACCATTCTATTATCTACTCCCTCTGGTTGCCCTTCTGTCTTCTCTGCTCTCTGGATGCCCGTCTGTTCTCTCCTCTCTGTGCATGCCCTTCAGACCTCTCCTCTCCATGGAAGCTCTTCTGTTCTCTCCTCTCTCTAGATGCTCTTCTGTCCTCTCCTCTCTCTCTGGATGCCCTTCTGTCCTCTCCTCTCTCTGGATGCCCTACTGTTCTCTCCTCTCTCTGGATTCCCTTTTTGTCTTCTCCTCACTCTGGATGCGCTTCTCCACTCTACTTTCTCAAGATCCCTTGTGTCCTCTATTCTCTCTGGATATCCTTCTGTTCTCTCATCACTCTGGATTCCCTTTTGTTCTCTCCTCTGTCTGGGTGCCCTTCTGTCCTCTCCTACGTCTGGATGCCCTTCTGTATTTTCCTCTCTCCCTATGCCCTTCTGTTGTCTTGATTCTCTCGATGCCCTTCAGTCTTCTACTCTCTCTGGATGCCCGACAATTTTCTCATTACTCTGGATATCCTTCTGTCTTCTCCTCTCTCTAGATGCCCTTCTGTTATCTCCTCTCACTGGTTGCCATTCTGTCCTCTCCTCTCTCTGGATGCCCTATGATCCACTTTTCTCCCTGGATGTCCTTCAGTATTCTGCTCTCTCTGGATGGGCTTCTGTTCTCTCCTCTTTCTGGATTCTTTCCTGTACTTTCATCTCTCTGGATGCCCTTCTGTTCTCTCTTCTTTTGGTATGTCCTGTCCTCTCCTCTCTCTGGATGCCCTTCTGTCTTCTCCTTTCTTTGGATGCCCTTCTGTTCTTTCCTCTCTCTGGATGCCCTTTTTTCCTCTCCTCTCTCTGGATACCCTTCTGTTCTCTCCTCTCTCTGTATGCCCTTCTGTTCTCTCCTCTGTCTGGATGCCCTTGTGTCGTCTTCTCTCTCTGGATGCCATTTCTGTCCTCTCTTCTCTCAGGATGCCCTTCTGTCTTCACTTCTCTCTGGATGCCCTTCTGTTCTTTTCTTTCTCTGGATCATCTTCTCTTCTCTGATCTCTCTAGATGCCCTTGTGTCCTCTCCTCTCTCTGGATGCCCTTCTGTCTTCTCCTTTCTCTGTATGCCCTTCTGTCCTCTCGTCTCTTTTTATGCCTTTCTGTTTTGTCCTCTCATCTGATGCTCTTCTATTCTCTCCTCCCTCTGGATGCCCTTCTGTATTCTCCTCTTGCAGGATACCCTTTTTTACTCTCCTCTCTCTGGATGCCGTTCTGTCTTCTCCTCTCTCTGGATGCCCTTCTGTTCTCTCCTCTCTCCGGATGACCTTCTGTCCTCTCCTAGCTCTGGATACCCTACTGCCTTCTCCTCTCTCTGGATTTCCTTCTGTCCTCTCATATCTCTGGTTTACCTTCTGTTCTCTTCTCTCTCTAGATTCTCTTCTGTCTTCTCCTCCCTCTGGATACCCTTCTGTTCTCTTTTCTGTAGATGCCCTGCTCTCTCCTCTCTCTGAATGCCCTTCTGCTTTCTCCTCTCTTTGGATTCACTTCTGTTCTCTCCTTTCTCTGAATGCCCTTCTGTTCTTTCCTATCTCTAGTTGCCCTTCTGTTCTCTCCTCTATCCAGATGCCCTTCTGTTTTCTCCTCCCTCTGGATACCCGTTTCTTCTCTTTTCTGTGGATGCCCTTCTGTCCTCCCGTATCTCTGGATGCCCTTCTCTCTTCTCTTCTTTCTGGATGCTCTTCTGTGCTTTGCTCTCTCTAGATGCCCTTTTGTCCTCTCCTCTTTCTACATGCCTTTCTGGTCTCTTCTCTCCCTGGATGCACTTGTGTCCTCTCTTCTCTCTGGATGCCCATCTGTCCACTTCTTCATGTATATGCCTTCTCTCTTCTCCTCATTCTGGATGCCCTTCTGTTCTCTCCCCTCTTAGGAAGTCCTTCTGTCTTCTCTTCTTTCTAGATGCCCTTCAATTCTCTCCTCATCCTGGATACCCTTCTGTCTTCACCTTTCTCCGGATGCCCTTCTGCCTTCTTTTCTCGCTGGATGCCCTTCTCTTCTCTCCTCTCCTGGATGTCCTTCTGACTTCTCCTCTCGCTGGATTCCCTTCTGTCCTTTCCTCTCTCTGGATGCCCTTCTGTCCTCTAATCTCTCTGGTTGCCATTCTGTTCTCTTCTCTCTATGGAGGCTCTCCTGTACTTTCCTCTCTCTGGATGCCCTTCTGTTCTCTCCTTTCTCTGGATGACTTTCTGTCTTCTCCTCTCTCTGGATTGTCTTCTGTTCTCTCCTCTCTCTGGATTCCCTTCTGTTCTATCCACACTCCAGATGCACTTCTGTCTTCTCTTCTCTCTCCATGCCCTTCTGTTTTCTCCACTCTCTGGATGCTCTTCTGTTCTCTCTTCTTTATGGAGTCCCTTCTGTCCTCACCTATCTCTGGATGCCCTTCAGTCCTCTCCTCTCTCTGGATGCACTTCTGTACTCTTCATACTCTGCATGCCTTTCTTTCCTCCTCTCTCTGGATTTTTTTCTGTCCTCTCATATATCTGGTTGCCCTTCTGTTCTCTTCTCTCTCTAGATTATCTTCTGTCCTCTCATCTCTCTGTATGCCCTTTTGTTCTCTTCACTCTCTGGATGATCTTCTGTTCTCTCATCTCTCTGGATGATCTTCTGTTCTCTCATCTCTTTGGATGCCCTTGTGTCCTCTCCTCTCTCTTTATGCCCTTCTGTTCTCTTCTCTCTCTCGATGATCTTCTGTTCTCTCATCTCTCTGGATGCCCTTGTGTCCTCTCCTCTCTCTGGATGCATTTCTGTTCTCTCTTCTGTCTGGATGCTCTTCTGTTTTCTTCTATCTCTGGATGTCCTTCTGTCCTCTCCTCTCTTTGGATGCCCTTCTGTTGTCTCATTTCTCTCCATGCTCTTCTGTTCTCTCCTCTTTCTGGATGCCCGTCTTTTCTCTCCTCTCTCTGGTTGCTCTTCTTTACTCTCCTCTCTCTGTATGCCCTTCTGTCCTTTCCTCTCTCTGGATGCCCTTCTGTTCTCTCCTCTCTCTGTGAATGCCCTTCTGTCCTTTCCTCTTTCTGGATGCCCTTCTGTTCTCTACTTTCTCTGTATGCCCTTCTTTACTCTCTTCTCTATGGATGCCCTTCTGTCTTCTCCTCTCTCTGGGTGCCTTTCTATACTCTCTTCTTTCCGGATGCCTTCCTTTCCTCTCTCCTTCTGGATGCCCTTCTGTATTCTCCTCTCTCTGGATGCCCTACTCGTCTCTCCTCTATCTGGATGTCCTTCTATCTTCTCTTTTCTATGGATGTCCTATTGTTGTCTCCTTTCTCTCGATGCCTTTCTGTTCTCCCCTCTCTCTAGATGGCCTTCTGTCTTCTCCACGCTCTGGATGCCCTTCTGTTCACTCATCTCTCTGGATGGCCTTCTGTCCTCTTCTCTCTCTGGTTGCTCTTCTCTTCTCTCATCTCTCTGGATGCCCTTGTGTCCTCTCCTCTCTTTGGATTCCCTTCTGTCCTCTCTTCTCTCTATATGCTCTTCTGTACTTTCCTCTCACTGGAGGCCCTTCTGACCTCTCCTCTCTATGTAGGCCCTTCTGACCTCTCCTCTCTCTGGATGCCCTTCGGTTTTATCCATTCTCTGGATGCCGTTCTGTTCTCTCCTCTCACTGGATGGCCTTCTGTCCTCTTATCTCTCTTGACGGCCTTCTGTCCTGTTCTCTCTCTGGATTCCTTTCTTTCCTCTTATCTCTCTGGATGCCCTTCTGTCTTCTTTTCTCTCTGGATGCCCTTCTCTTCTTTCCTCTATACAGATTCCCTTCTGTCCTCTCCTCTCTCTGTATCCTCTTCTGTCATCTCCTCTCTCTGGATGACCTTCTGTTGGCTCCTTTCTCTACATGCTCTTCTGCTCTCTCCTCACTCTGGAAGCACTTCTGTTCCCTCCTCTCTCTGGATTCCCTTCTGTCTTTTCATCTCTATGGATGACCTTCTTTTGTCTTCGGTCTCTGGATGTCCTTCTTTTCTCTCCTTGATCCAGATGCCCTTCTGTCTTCTCCTCTCTCTGGATACCATTCTGTTCTTTCCTCTCTCTGGATGCCCTTCTGTCCCCTCATCTCTCTGGATGCCCTTCTGTCTCATCATCTTTCAGGATGCCCTTCTGTTGTATCATCTCTCTAGATTCTATTCTGTCCTCTCATCCCTCTGGATGCCCATCTGTTCCCTTCACTCTCTGGATGATCTTCTGTTCCGTCATCTCTGTGGATGCCGTTCTGTTTTCTCCTCTCTCTGGAAGATCTTCTGTTCTCTCATATCTCTGGATGCCCTTGTGTCCTCTCCTCTCTCTGGATGCCCTTCTGTTCTCTCCTCTCTCTGGATGCCCTTCTTTCCTCTCTTGTCTCTGAATAGCCTTCTGCCTCTATTCTCTCTGGATGCCCTTCTGTCCTCTCCTCCGTCTGTATGCCCTTCTTTCTTCTTCTCTCTCTGGATGCCCTTCTTTTCTCTTCTCTCTGGATTCCCTTCTGTAATCTCCTCTCTCTGGATGATCTGTCTTCTCCTCTCTCTGGATGCACTTAGGATCTCTCCTCTCTCTGGATGCCTTTCTGTCTTCTCCCCTCTCTGGATGCCCTTCTGTCCTCTCTTCTATCTAGATGCCCTTCGGTTCTCTTGTCTCTTCGATGGCCTTCTGTCCTCTTCTCTCTCTGGATTCTCATCTGTCCTCTAATATCTCTCTTTGCCTTTCTTTTCTCTTCTCTCTATGGAGGCTCTCCTGTACTCTCATATCTCTGGATGCCCTTATGTTCTCTCCTCTCTCTGGATGATCTGTCTTCTCCTCTCTCTCAATGCACTTATGTTCTCTCCTCTCTCTGGATGATTTTCTGTTCTCTCCAGTTTCAGGATGCCCTTCTGTCCACCCTTTCTCCGGATGCCCTTCTGTTCTCTCCTCTCTTGTAGTGTGCCACTGTTTCAGTGGCTACACATGTGCATTTTCCAAGATGGCGCTGACCGCATGGTCCCCCAGCAGTAAACAATCATTCTGCGCAGCTGCTAGGCAGAAAGAGCGCCAAGCCACTGGCCTATCCTGAGGCGTAATATTGGGTGGTGAGCGAACAGCCATTCAGAAGTGAATACGTCACTCTAGGGTGTATTTAAGGGATCCTCTTCCGGTTTCTTGGGTCTTTCCGCTTTATCGTGTGGAGCAGTAAAAAGTTCCTCATGGCAGTAAACCAGACTACCGCCTCCTGTCTTTATTCGCGGGCGAAAATGGATTTTGGGGGCGTTCGTTTCATCTGGTGCCGAGAACCCGGGTATTTTTAAGGCGCTGCGGGAGACCACCCAAGTTTGGGAACGGGTTAAAAACTACGGAACATGAGGTGCATCTTGGAAGGTATGCTTGACGTAGAGACCTTTGTTGCGACCGAATTTTCGTTCACTGCCGCTGCTGTAGCAGCTGGCCTTGTGCTCATGTGGTTTTCGTTGGCAGTCTATTTTTGTTGTGAGGACCTAGCCCGAGGCACAGCTAATAGGGCGAGTGTAGAGGTTTCAAAAAAGGTCTGCTCTAAGCTATCAGAACCAGGATGTGGCAACAGGCACTCAGCCATAGGGTTGGGAAAAGAGAAACAGACGAAGAAGTCTGGAGAGAGACTGGCCAGAGAGTTTGGTTATAGGAAAGAATGTTCAGGAGGAATACAGGCTACTGCAGGGCCTATTAAAGCTACAAAACATTCACCAGCTGGTGAAGAGAAGCGGGAACCCCTTCACCCAATTAAGGAGCCTGCTTCCATACACCTTAGCAGCTCCGAAGATGATCTAACACAAGGAGAGGAAGAGGGCCTGGGGCAGGAACCAGCTGCCTGTACTAAGGCTGGCGGTTCCAAAGTAAGACTAACAAAGCCTTTGAATTCCTCAGCCCCACCCTTGCCTCCGACTCATGATTCGGGTGGAGACCCTAATTCATTCCTCAGCCCGGCAGATCGGAGGCAGCTACAGCTTGCATTTCTGGTCTTTGAAGCGGCAGAAGGCACCGCGTTTATGCTCCCGTAGATTATAGACAGGTCAAAGAATTAGCGGAAGCAGTGCGCGCATATGGAATTGGAGCTAACTTTACTGTAGCCCAAGTAGAGAGGTTAGCTACAGCCACCATGACTCCAGGAGATTGGCAGAACACAGTGAAGGCGGTACTTAACAATATGGGCCAATACCTAGAGTGGAAGGCTTTGTGGCATGAGGCGTTACAAGCACAAGCTAGGAGTAATGCAAATACTGAGGGACAGGAATTATGGACTTTTGATATGCTAGCGGGAGTTGGCGTACACGCGAATGACCAGACCACTCATCCTTGGCAGGTCTACGCGCAGACAGCAGCAGCTGCGATAAAGGCGTGGAAGTCCCTCCCTAGGAAGGAAGGCAGTAACCTTTATTTGTCCAAGATAATTCAGACAGCTAATGAGTCGTTCTCTGACTTTGTGGCACAGATGACCGAGGCAGTGGGTAGAATCTTTGGGGAACCAGAACACGCGATGCCACTAATAGAACAGATGGTTTTTGAAAATGCCACGGCGGAGTGCCATGCCGCTATTGCGCCGCGGAGAGCTAAGGGGTTACAAGATTGGTTAAGAGTCTGCCGAGGATTGGGAGGTCCCCTTACTAATGCAGGGCTCGCGGCGGCGAACTTAGAAATGGCGGCAGTACTGCTTAAGGGTCAGAATCGTGGAACCTTCCCTTCAAAACATATGGCCCGGTGCTATGCCTGTGGGAAGGCCGGACATAGGAAAAGGGAGTGCCCAAATAATCAAATACCAACGAAGCTGTGTACTAGGTGTGGAAAAGGCTATCATTTGGCTCAAATTGCCATTCTATTAGAGATATAAAAGGTCAAATTCTCCCCCCAAATCTCTCAGCCATTAAGGAGGAAAATTTTTCAAAAAACGGATATGCGGGCCCGAGATCCCAGGGCCCCAAAAGATATGGGACACTGCGGAACACTCAGGGGACTCTTTTCGCTGCAGAGCCACAAGGGGCTCCGCAGGACTGGACCTGTGCTCCACCTCCTGAGTCTTATTAATGCCACACATGGGGGTGCAGCCGATCCCGGTCGATTACAGAGGCTCCCTGCCAGAGAGAAGCGTTGGTCTTATATTAGGCCGTTCCTCTCTCACCTTAAATGGGCTTCTGGTACACCCCGGTGTAATAGATCAGGATTATACCGGAGAACTTCAAGTTCTCTGTGCTAGTCCGCAAGGTGTATTCTCTATCTCCCCTGGGGACAGGATCGCTCAATTGATTGTTCTTCCAAGCTTGCATGATTGTTTTCCTTCCACTGAGAAGCTTAGAGGTTCTCAGGGGCTTGGTTCCTCAGGAACTGACTTCACTTATCTGGTGGTTGATTTTAAAACTAGACCCACCTTACAGTTAGCAATACAGCAGAAGAAATTTACCGGAATTCTGGACTCAGGAGCGGATAAAAGTATCATTTCCGCTAATTGGTGGCCTAAGGCATGGCCTGTAGAGAGATCATCTCACTCCCTACAAGGATTGGGATATGAGGCCAGCCCTGCAGTCAGCTCCCGCTCGTTGACTTGGAAGGCAGCAGAGGGTCAGACAGGAAGTTTTATACCTTATGTGCTTCCCCTCCCCGTCAACCTCTGGGGAAGGGACATTTTACAGGGCCTAGGGCTAGTTCTGACCAGTGAATACTCCCCACAAGCTGTAAACATTATGAAAAGCATGGGATTTAAAGAAGGGAAAGGTCTTGGCAGGAACGAACAAGGAAGGTTAGATCCTGTCTCACAAGAATCAAACGCAGGAAGACAAGGACTGGGTTTTTCCTTGTTGCCACTGAGGGTTCTATGCCCATACCCTGGCTCACAGAGGAGGCGGTTTGGGTTCCTCAGTGGTCACTATCCTCTGAGAAATTAAAAGCTGCTACAAAACTAATTAAAGAACAAGTGCAGCTCGGTCATTTAGAACCTTCTACCTCCCCCTGGAATACACCTATATTTTTTATTAAAAAGAAATTCGGGAAGTGGAGGCTTTTACATGATTTAAGAGCCGTCAATGCACAGATGTGACTATTTGGCTCTGTGCAACGAGGCTTGCCCCTACTCTCTGCCTTGCCTAAGCAGTGGAGAATTATAATTATAGATATTAAAGATTGTTTTTTCTCTATTCCCTTATGTCCACAAGATAGACCAAGATTTGCGTTTACACTACCTACTGTTAATCGTTTTGAACCTGATAAGAGATATCAGTGGAAAGTTCTGCCTCAGGGAATGGCAAACAGCCCTACCATATGTCAGCTGTATATACAAATGGCCCTCGAGCCAATTAAGAAGCAATTTCCTTCGCTGTTGCTGGCTCATTATACAGATGATATTATTATGTGTCATAAGGATTTAGGTACTTTACAGACCTCATACCCCTTATTATTAAAAACCTTAGATCAGTGGGGTCTACATGTTGCTACTGAGAAAGTTCAATTTTCAGAGATTGGTTCCTTTTTAGGGACAGTTATCTATTCAGAAAAGATAATTCCTCAGAAATTGGAGATTCGTAGAGATCATTTACATACTTTAAATGATTTTCAGAAATTATTAGGTGATATAAATTGATTATGACCGTTTTTAAAAATTCCCTCGGCCAAGCTGAAACCTTTATTTGATACTTTAGAAGGGGATGCTCATATTTCCTCACCGAGGGCCTTAACACCAGCTGCTAGCCGTGCTCTGCAAGTAGTAGAAAACGCTTTGCAAGATGCCCAGTTGAAACGCATAGATGAAACCAAAAACTTTGACTTATGTGTTTTTAAAACTAGACACTTACCAACTGCTGTATTGTGGCAGGAGGGGCCCTTGTTACGGCTTCATCCTAATGCGTCTCCCACAAAGATCATTGAAAGGTATCCAGATGCAGTTGCTCAACTTGCCCTTCATGGGCTAAAAGCGGCCATTACTCATTTTGGAAGAGAGCCTAAGGTTTTAATAGTGCCCTATACTGCCCATCAAGTCCAAATATTAATGGCGACCTCTGATGTGTGGGCAGTGCTGGTTACTTCCTTCAATGGTCAAATAGATAATCATTATCCTAAGCATCCCATCTTACAATTTGCTTTAACTCAAGCTATCATATTTCCACGTATTGGGTCTCAGGAGCCGCTCCCAGATGGAATGGTAGTTTATACGGATGGGTCAAAAACAGGAGTAGGTGCCTATGTGGTTAATGAAAAAGTTACATCCAAACAATATCATGAAACCTCACCTCAAATTGTGGAATGCTTAGTGGTGTCAGAGGTTCTGGAAATCTTTCCAGGTCCCTTAAATATTGTTTCAGATTCCTTCTATGTGGTTAATGCAGTAAAAGCATTAGAAGTTGCTGGGTTAATTAAGACATCTAGCAGACTTGTAGAAGTTTTTCAAAAGATTCAGCTTATCCTGGCTAAGCGTAGATCCCCTGTCTTTATAACTCATATTAGAGCTCACTCAGGCTTACCGGGACCTATGTCCCGTGGAAATGACCTGGCAGATCGAGCCACAAGGTTAATTTCAATTGCCCTTTCGCCAAAGTTAGATTTGGCTAAAGCTTTTCACAAAAGGTTTCATGTGACAGCTGAGACATTACGATGTCGATTTAACATCTCTAGAAGGGAGGCCAGAGATATTGTGACTCAATGCCAAAACTGCTGTCAATTCCTACCTGTTCCCCATACAGGAGTTAACCCTCGGGAATCAGGCCCTTACAAATCTGGCAAATGGATGTTACCCACATCCCATCCTTTGGTAAATTACAATATTTGCATGTCTCTATTGATACCTGTTCTGGAGTTATATTCGCCTTTCCTTTGACCGGAGAAAAGGTGGCCCATGTTATTCAACATTGCCTCGAAGCTTGGAGTTCTTGGGGAAAGCCTAAAATCCTTAAAACGGACAATGGGCCAGCCTACATTTCTCAAAAATTTAAACAATTTTGTCGCCATATGGAAGTGACACACCTGACGGGACTTCCTTATAACCCCCAGGGACAGGGCATCATTGAGCGTGCTCACCGCACCCTTAAAACTTATTTGATAAAACAAAAGGGAGAAGTTGAGGAAGCTCTGCCCACGGTGCCATGAGCTACTATTTCTCTGGCACTTTTTACCCTCAATTTTCTGAATTTGGACAGTCAGGGCAACACAGCGGCTGATCGACATTGCCTGGAACCAACTAGGCCAAAAGAAATGGTAAAATGGAAAGATGTTTTGACTGGTCTATGGAAAGGCCCGGATCCTATTTTAATAAGATCCCGGGGAGCGGTCTGTGTGTTTCCACAGGCGGAAGACAATCCATTTTGGCTGCCAGAGCGACTGACGCGGCGACTCGCGGTTCCTGAAAAAGACCCCCTGAAGGATTCATCTGCAGATGCTCTCAGCTCCCATTTGGACTCTCCAAAATCGGGTTCCTAGTATATACAGTGAATTTAGATGGTTAACCTATCTGCTTCTCAAAAACCTATGCCCTTGCCTTCTTAAAAGGTGTTGCTGCTGCTAACTTGTACCAATGTAACTCGCTTTATATTCCAGTGCTGGTCTGCTTTTCTATAAGCAGGTCTAATAGCCAGTTTACCACTCTGATCCCTATCCCCATTCAGACATCTGAGACCTTGATTTTATCCTGACAAGAAAGGAGATTTTGATATAACCGCAGCCCTTATCGCTGCTATTACCATCCCTACAAATTGCAGCTGTGACAGCTGACTCAGACATGGTTAATCAAGTTACAGCAGCTACTGTTGCTAATCAAATTTCAGAAAAAAACCTCTGAGGCTTTGACCCTCCCACAGAAAGTGGATGTGTTGGTCAATCAGAGAGTTAATTCGCTCCAAGCACATTTGATACAGCTCGCAGATGTGGCTCAAATGAGCTGTGTCTCAACGAACCCATATCCAGGTATTTCACCTCTGAGATTTGTGAATGATACATTTATTTAAAGCCATAATCTTTCTGCTTATTTAAAAGGAAAGTGGAATGGGAAGTTGGACCAGGTACAGCAGTGATTGCAAGCCCGGATTTCCAGCGGATGGAACCTGCTGCCCGTGGAGATTTTACTTCTTAAATTTCTTCTGCCTTTTCTTTCTTTCTTTCTTTCCAAAGAGCCGGAATAGGCCTGCGTGATACACCCCTATGATGTGAATTAGTATTCATAGATGGTTGGTTTGTAAGCTCAAAGCCCAACAGAAACGTGACAAGGTAAGCAGCCTTGGAGCAAGCATCCCTCCCTGAAATTTGACTATCTAGGCTGGAAAGTAGCCGATGACTGCGACCCTCAGTCTATGCACCCAGGGGGTTTGCCTCATTGCACTGGGTTAGATGAGAGGTCTAAGTCCAATCAGCCCTTGCCTGAATAACCGGTACCTGAGCAGTTAGAGGTGTTTGCGAGTGGGTACTCGACAGGGAATGTTCCACGAGTGTGGATAGATTTCCCGAAAGTATGCCTGATTGCACAAAGGTTTGATGCCAAATACCTCCCCCTGGTGGCGCCCCAGGGTAAAGGCTTCCTTTCCCCGTCAAAAGACATCGAGATTGGGTATGGGAATTAAACCCATTACAATATCTCATTTTGCACAGGGGATCAGGCCTCTGCTTTCCCTCACTGAGTTGGTGCTGCGTTTAATGGGCGAAAGGCTGTTTTATATTAATAATTTAAACAGGGAGAGATGTAGTGAGCCGCTGTTTCAGTGGCTACACACGTGCATTTTCCAAGATGGCGCTGACCGCATGGTCCCCCAGCAGTAAACAATCATTCTGCGCAGCTGCTAGGCAGAAAGAGTGCCAAGCCACTGGCCTATCCCTAGGCGTAATATTGGGTGGTGAGCGAACAGCCACTCAGAAGTGAATACGTCACTCTAGGGTGTATTTAAGGGATCCTCTTCCGGTTTCTTGGGTCTTTCCGCTTTATCGTGTGGAGCAGTAAACCCGACTACTGCCTCCTGTCTTTATTCCCGGGCGAAAAGGGATTTTGGGGGCGTTCATTACACTCTTTCCAGATATCCTTCAGTCCTCTCCTCTCTCTGTATGCCCTTCTGTTTTTTCTTCTCTGTGGATGACCTTCTGTTGACTCTTCTCTCTGGATTACCTTCTGTTATCTCCTCTATCCCGATGCCCTTCTGTCTTCTCTTCTCTCTTGATGCCCTTCTCTTCATTCCTCTTTCTGGATGCCCTTCTGTCCTCTCTTCTCTCTGGATGCCCTTCTGTTTTCACCTCTCTATGGATGCCCTTCTGTCTTCTCCTCTCTCTACATGCCGTTCTGTTTTCTCATCACTCAGGATGCCCTTCTGTACCCTTCTCTCTCTGGATGATCTTCTGTCCCCTCATCTCTGTGGATGCCATTCTGTTCTCTACTCTCTCTGGAAGATCTTCTCTACTCTCATATCTCTGGAAGCCCTTGTGTCCTCTCCTCTCTCTGGATGCCCTTCTGTTCTATCCTCTCTCTGGATGCCCTTCTTTTCTCTCTTGTCTCTGGATGCCCTTCTGTTCTCTCCTCTATCAGGATGCCCTTCTGACCTCTCCTCCTTCTGTATGCCCTTCTGTCTTGTTCTCTCTCTGGATGCCCTTCTTTTCTCTTCTCTCTGGATGCCCTTCTGTAATCTAATCTCTCTGGATGCATTCTGTCTTCTCCTCTATCTGGATGCACTTATGTTCTCTCCTCTTTCTGGATGCCCTTCTGTCCTCTCCTCTCTCTGGATGCCCTTCTGTTCTCTCCTCTCTTGGATGCACTTCTGTCCTCTTCTCTCTCTCTGGATTCCCTTCTGTCCTCTAATATCTCTCTTTGCCTTTCTGTTCTCTTCTCTCTATGGAATCTCTCCTGTACTCTCATATCTCTGGATGCCCTTCTGTTCTCTCCTCTCTCTGGATGATCTGTCTTCTAATCTCTTTCTCGATGCCCTTGTGTCTTCTCCACTCTCTTGATGCCCATCTGTCCTCTCCTATCTCTGGATGCCCTTCTGTTCTCTCCTCTCTTGGATGCCCGTCTGTCCTCTTCTCTCTCTGGATTCCCTTCTGTCCTCTAGTATCTCTCTTTTCCTTTCTGTTATCTTCTGTCTATGGAGGCTGTCCTGTACTCTCATCGCTCTGGTGCACTTCTGTTTTCTCCTCTCTCTAGATGACCTTCTGTCTTCTCCTCTCTCGATGCCCTTGTGTCTTCTCCACTCTCTTGATGCCCTTCTGACTTTTCGTCTCTATGGATGACCTTCTTTTGTCTCCTCTCTCTGGAAGACCTTCTTTTCTCTCCTCTATCCAGATGCCCTACTGTCTTCTCCTCTCTCTGGATGCCCTTCTGTTCTTTCCTCTCTCTGGATGCCCTTTTGTATTCTCCTCTCTCTGGATGCCCTTCGGTCTCATCATCTCTCTGGATGCCCTTCTGTTGTCTCCTCTCTGTAGATTCTATTCTGTCCTTTCATCCCTCTGGATGTCCTTCTGTTCCCTTCTCTCTCTGGATGATCTTCTGTTCCCTCATCTCTGTGGATGCCGTTCTGTTCTCTCCTCTCTCTGGAAGATCTTATGTTCTCTCATTTCTCTGGATACCCTTGTGTCCTCTCCTCTCTCTGGATGCCCTTCTGTTCTCTCCTCTCTCTGGATGCCCTTCTGTTCTCTCCTGTCTCTGGATGCCCTTCTTTCCTCTCTTGTCTCTGGATGCCCTTCTGTCTTCTCCTCTCTTTGGATGCCTTTCTGTTCTCTCCTCTGACTGCATGACCTTCTTTCTGCTCCTCTCTCTGGATGCTCTTCTGTTCTCTCCTCTGTTTGGATGCCCTTCTGTCCTCTCCAGTCTCTTGATGCCCTTCTGTCTTCTCCTCTCTATGGAAGCCCTTTTGTTCTCCTCTGTCTGGATGACCTTCTTTCTGCTCCTCTTTCATCATGTGCTTCTCTTCTCTCCTCCCTCTGGATCATTTTCTGTTCTCTCCAGTCTCAGGATGCCCTTCTGTCCACCCTTTCTCCGGATGCCCTTCTTTTCTCTCCTCTCTCCAGATATCCTTCTGTTCTCTCCTCTCTCTGTATACCCTTCTGCCTTTTCTTCTCTCTGGATGACCTTCTGTTGTCTCTTCTCTCTGGATGACCATCTGATCTCTCCTCTATCTCGATGCCCTTCTGTCTTCTCCACTCTCTTGATGCCCTTCTGTTCATTCCTCTCTCTGGATGCCCTTCTGTCCTCTCCTCTCACTGGATGTGCTTCTGTTTTCACCTCTCTATGGATGCCCTTCTGTCTTCTCCTCTCTCTGCATGCCGTTCTGTTCTCTCATCCCTCAGGATGCCCTTCTGTACACTTCTCTCTCTGGATGATCTTCTGTTCGCTCATCTTTGTGGATGTCCTTCTGTTGTCTCCTCTCTCTGGATGCCCTTCTGTCTTTTCATCCCTATGGATGACCTTCTTTTGTCTCCTCTCTCTGGATGACCTTCTTTTCTCTCCTCTATCCAGATGCCCTTCTGTCTTCTCCTCTCTCTGGTTGCCCTTCTGTCTCTCTCTCTCTGGATGCCCTTCTGTCTCATCATCTCTCTGGATGCCCTTCTGTTGTCTCCTCTCTCTAGATTCTATTCTGTCCTCTCATCCCTCTGGATGCCCTTCTGTTCCCTTCTCTCTCTCGATGATCATCTGTTCCCTCATCTCTGTGGATGCGATTCTGTTCTCTTCTCTCTCTGGAAGATCTTCTGTTCTCTCATCTCTCTGGATGCTCTTTTGTCCTCTCCTCTCTCTGGATACACTTCTGTCCTCTCCTCAATCTGGATACCATTCTTTTCTCTTCTCTCTGGATGCCCTTCTGTAATCTCCTCTCTCTGGATGCCTTCTGTCTTCTCCTCTCCCTGGATGCACTTATATTAGCTCCTCTCACTGGATGCCCTTCTGTACTTCTCCCCACTCTGGATGCCCTTCTGTCCTCTCCTCTCTCTGGATGCCCTTCTGTTCACTCCTCTCTTGGATGCCTTTCTGTCCTCTCCTCTCTTGGATGCCCTTCTGTTCTCTCTGCTCTCTAGATTCTCTTCTGTCCTCTCATCCCTCTGGATGCCCTTCTGTTCCCTTCTCTCTGAATGATCTTCTGTTCGCACATCTCTGTGGATGCCCATCTTTTCTCTCTTATCTCTGGAAGACCTTCTGTTCTCTCATCTCTCTCGATGCCCTTGTGTCTCTCCTCTCTCTGGATGCTCTTCTGTTCTCTCATCTCTCTGGATGGCCTTCTGTATTTCCCTCTATCTACATGCCTTTCTGTTCTCTCCTCTCTCTGGATGCACTTGTGTCCTCTCCTCTCTTTTTATGCCTTTCTGTTCTCTCCTACCTCTGGATGCCCTTCTGTCTTCTCCTCTCTCTGGATGCCCTTCTTTTCTCTTCTCTCTGGATGCCATTCTGTAATTTCCTCTCACAATTGATGCCTTCTGTTTTCTCCTCTCTCTGGATGCACTTCTGTTTTCTCCTCTCTCTGGATGCCCTTCTGTTCTCTCCTCTCTCTCTATGCTCTTCTGTTCTCCCCTCTCTGTGGATGCACTTCTGTCCTCTCCTTTTTCTGGATGCCCTTCTGTTCTCTG
Source organism: Arvicanthis niloticus (assembly GCF_011762505.2). Taxonomy (NCBI): domain Eukaryota; kingdom Metazoa; phylum Chordata; class Mammalia; order Rodentia; family Muridae; genus Arvicanthis; species Arvicanthis niloticus. The sequence continues at coordinate 98,331 of NW_023045064.1, read as the reverse complement.
CTTTCTCTGTATTACCTCTTTACTCTACTCTCTCTGGATGCCTTTCTGTCTTTTCCTCTCTCTGGATGCCCTTCTTTTCTCTCCTCTCTCCAGATGCCTTTCTGTATTCTCCTATCTCTGGATGCTCTTCTGTCCTCTCATCTCTTGGTATACCCTCCTGTCCTCTCCTCTCTTGGAGGCTCTTCTGTCCTCTTTTTTCTCTGGATTACATTCTGTCCTCTAATCTCTCTGGTTGACTTTCTGTAATCTTCTATCGAGGGTAACCTGTACTCTCCTCTCTCTGGATGCCCTTCTGTCTTCCCCTCTTTCTGGATGCCCTTCTGATCCTCCACTCTCCGGATGCCCTTCTGTACAGTCATCTCTCTGGATGCCCTTCTGTCTTCTCCTTTCTCTGGATGCCCTTCTGTTTCCACCTATCTATGGATGCCCTTCTGTCTTCTCCTCTCTCTACATGCCTTTCTGTCCTCGTATCTCTCTGGATTCCCTTCTGTCCTCTTCTCTCTCTGGATGCCCTTCTGTCTTTTCGTCACTATGATGACCTTCTGTTGTCTCCTCTCTCTGGATGACCTTATGTCTCATCATCTCTCTGGATGCCCTTCTGTTCATTTCTCTCTCTAGATTCTATTCTGTACTCTCATCCCTCTGGATGGCCTTACTGTTCCCTTTTCTCTCTGTATGAACTTCTGTTTGCTCATCTCTGTGGATGCCCTTCTGTTCTCTCCTCTCTCTGGAAGATCTTCTGTTCACTCATCTCTCTGGATGCCCTTGTGTCCTCTCCTCTCTCTGGATGCTCTTCTGTTCTCTCATCTCTCTGGATGCCCTTCTTTCTCTCTTGTCTCCAGATGCCCTTCTGTCTCTAATCTCTCTGGATGCACTTCTTTTCTCTTCTCTCTGGATGCCCTTCTGTAATCTTCTCTCTATGGATACGTTCTATCTTCTACTCTCTCTGGATGCACTTATGTTCTCTCCTCTATCTGGATGCCCTTCTCTCTTCTCCCATATCTGGATGTCCTCCTGTTTCTCTCCTCTCCTGGATGCCCTTCTTTCCTATCTTGTCTCTGGATGCCCTTCTGTCTCTCCTCTCTCTGGATGCCCTTCTTCCCTCTCTTGTCTCCAGATGCCCTTCTGTCTCTTATCCCTCTGGATGCCCTTCTTTTCTCTTCTTTCTGGATGCCCTTCTGTAATCTTCCCTTTATGGATACGTTCTGTCTTCTACTCTCTCTGGATGCACTTATGTTCTCTCCTCTCTCTGGGTGCCCTTCTGTCTTCTCCCCTGTCTGGATGCCCTTCTGTCCTCTACTCTCTCTGGATGACCTTCTGTTCTCTCCTTTCTTGGATGCCCTCCTGTCCCCTTTTCTCTCTGGTTACCCTTCTGTCCTCTAATATCTCTCTTTGCATTTCTGTTCTCTTATCTCTATGGATTCTTTCTTGTACTCTCATCTCTCTATATGCCCTTATGTTCTCTCATCTCTCTGGATGCCCTTTTGTCTTCTCCTCTCTCTGGATGTGTTTCTGTCATCTCTGCTCTCTGGATGCCCTTCTGTCCTCTCCTCTCTCTGGATGCCTTTCTGCCCTCTCCTCTCTTGGATGCCCTTCTGTCCTCTTCTCTCTCTGGGTTCCCTTCTGTCCACTAATCTTTCTGGTTGCCTTTTTCTTCTCTTCGCTCTATGGAGGCTCTCCTGACCTCTCAACGCACTGGATGCCCTTCTGTTCTCTATACTCTCTGGATGCCCTTCTGTCCCCTCATTTCTCTGGATGTCCTTCTGTCTTCTCCTCTCTCTGGATGACCTTCTGATCTCTCCTCTCTCCAGATGCTCTTCTGTCTTCTCTTAACTCTGGATGCCATTCTCTCTTCTCCTCTCTCTGGATGACCATCTGTTCTCTCGTCTGACGAGATGCCCTTATGTCTTCTCCTTTCTCTGGATGCCCTTCTGTCTTCTCCGCTTTCTTGATCCCTTCTTGACTCTCTTCTATCTGGATGCCCTTCTGTCCTGTCATCTCTCTGGATGCCCTTCTGTCCTCTCCTCTCTCTGGATGCCCTTCTGTCCTCTCCTATCTCTGGATGCCCTACTGTTCTCTCCTCTCTCTCGATGCGTTTCTCTTCTCTCCTCTCTCAGGATGCTCTTGTGTCCTCTATTCTCTCTGGATATCTTTCTGTTCTCTCGTCTCTCTGGATTCCCTTTTGTGCTTTCCTCTCTATGGATGCCCTTTTGTCTTCTCCTCCCTCCCTATGCCCTTCTTTTCTATCGACTCTCTCGGTGGACTTCAGTCTTCTCCTTTCTCTGGATGCCCTACAATTTTCTCCTCACTCTGGATACCCTTCTGTCTTCTCCTCTCTCTAGATGCCATTCTGTCCTCTCCCCTCTCTGGATGCCCTTCTGTCTGCTCCTCTCTCCGGATGCTCTTCGGTCCTCTTCTCTCTTGGGATGTCCTTCAGTCTTCTACTCTCTCTGGAGGGGCTTCTGTTCTCTCCTCTTTTTGTATTCTCTCCTGTTCTCTCATCTCTCTGGATACCATTCTGTTCTCTATTCCTTTGGGATGTCCTTCTTTCCTCTCCTCTCTCTCTGTATGGCCTTCTGTCTTCTTGTTTTTTTGGATGCCCTTCTGTTCTCTCCTCTCTCTGGATGACCTTTTCTGCTATCCTCTCTCCGGATACCCTTCTGTACTCTTCTATCTCTGTATGCCTTTCTGTTCTCTCTTCTATCTGGATGTCCTTGTGTGCTCTTTTCTATCAGGATGCCCTTCTGTCCTCTCTACTCTCTGGATGCCCTTCTGTCTTCTCCTCTCTCTGGATGCCCTTCTGTTCTCTTCTCTCTCTGGATGACCTTTTGTTCTCTCTTCTCTCTGGAGGCTTTTCTGTCCTCTTCTCTCTCTGGATTCCCTTCTGTCCTCTCATCTCTCTCATTCCGCTTCTGTTCTCTTCTCACTATAGATGCTCTCCTGTAGTCTCCTCTCTTTGGGTGTCCTTCAGTCTTCTCCTCTCTCTGGATGCCCTTCTGTTCTCTAGTCTCTCTTGAGGCCCTTATTTACTCTCTTCTCTCTGGATGCCCTTCTGTCATATCCTCTCTTGGGATGCCCTTATGTCTTCTCCTGTCTCCAGATGTTCTCTGTCCTATCATCTCTCTGGATGCCCTTCTGTTCTCTCCTCTCTCTAGATGCCCTTCTGACTTCTCCAGCCTCTGGATGCCCTTCTGTTCTCTCTTCTCCCTGGAGACCATTGTGTCCTCTCCTCTCTCTGGATTCCCTTTTGTCCTCTCATCTCTCTCGTTGCCCTTCTGTTCTCTTCTCACTATAGATGCTCTCCTGTACTCTCCTCTCTTTGGATGCCCTTCAGCCTTCTCCTCTCTGGATGTCCTTCTGTTCTCTCATCTCTCTGCAGGCCCTTATTTACTCTCTTCTCTCTAGATGCCCTTCTGTAATATCTTCTCTCGGGATGCCCTTATGTCTTCTCCTCTCTCCGAATGCCCTTCGGTCCTCTTCTCTCTCGGGATGTCCTTCAGTCTTCTGCTCTCTCTGGGGAGGGCTTATGTTCTCTCCTCTTTTTGGATTCTCTTCTGTTCTCTCATCTCTCTGGATACCATTCTGTTCTCTCTTCTTTTGGGATGTCCTTCTGTCCACTCCTCTGTCTGTATGCCCTTCTTTCTTCTTGTTTCTTTGGATGCCCTTCTGTTCTCTCCTCTATCTGGATGCCCTTCTGTCTTCCCCTCTTTCTGGATGCCCTTCTGTCTTCTCCTTTCTCTGGATGCCCTTCTGTTTCCACCTATCTATGGATGCCCTTTTGTATTCTCCTCTCTCTACATGCCTTTCTGTCCTTGTATCTCTCTGGATGCCCTTCTGTCCTCTTTTCTCTCTGGATGCCCTTCTGTCTTTTCGTCACTATGGATGACCTTCTGTTGTCTCCTCTCTCAGGATGACCTTATGTCTCATCATCTCTCTGGATGCCCTTCTGTTTTCTTCTCTCTCTAGATTCTATTCTATACTTTCATTCCTCTGGATGGCCTTCTGTTCCCTTTTCTCTCTGGATGAACTTCTGTTTCCTCATCTCTGTGGATGCCCTTCTATTCTCTCCTCTCTCTACAAGATCTTCTGCTCTCTCCTCTCTCTGGATGCCCTTCTGTTCTCTCCTCTCTCTGGATGCCCTTCTTTGCTCTCTTGTCTCTGGATGCCCTTCTGTTCTCTCCTCTCTCTGGATGCTCTTCTTTTCTCTTCTCTCTAGATGCCCTTCTGTAATCTCCTCTCTATGTACGGTCTGTCTTCTCCTCTCTCTGGATGCACTTATGTTCTCTCCTCTTTCTGGATGCGCTTCGGTCTTCTCCCCTCTCTGGATGCCCTTCTTTCCTCTCTTATCTCTGGATGCCCTTCTGTCTTTTCTCTCTCTGGATGCCCTTCTGTTCTCTTCTCTTTCCGGATGCCTTTCTGGCCTCTCCTCGCTCTGGATGCCCTTCTGTCTTCTCCTCTCTCTGGATGCCCTTCTATTCTCTTCTCTCTCTGGATGTCCTTCTGTTGTCTCCTCTCTCTAGATGCCCTTATGTCTTCTCCACACTCTGGATGCCCTTCTGTTCTCTCATCTCTCTGGAGGCCATTCTTTTCTCTCCTTTCTCTGGATGTCCTTGTATCCTCTCCACTCTCTGAATTCCCTTCTATCATCTCTTCTCTCTCGTTGCCCTTCTGTAATCTTCTCACTATAGATGCTCTCTTGCACTCTCATCTCTCTTGATGCCATTCTGTTTTCTCTTCTCTCCTGATGCCCTTTTTTCTTCTCCTCTCTCTGGATGCCCTTCAGACTTCTCCTCTCTGTGGATGCCCTTCTGTTCTCTCGTCTCTCTGGAGGCCCTTATTTACTCTCTTCTCTCTGGATGCCCTTCTGTCATATCCTCTCTCGGGATGCCCTTATGTCTTCTCCTGTCTCCAGATATTCTCTGTCCTATCCTCTCTCTGGATGCCCTTCTGTTCTCTCCTATCTCTGGATGTATTTCTGTGTTCTCCTCTCTCTGGATGCCCTTCTATTCTCTCCTCTCTCTGGATTATTTTTTGCCCTCTCATATCTCTGTTTGCCCTTGTGTCCTCTTCTCTCTCTGGATGGGCTTCTGTCTTTTCATCACTATGGATGCCTTTCTGTTGTCTCCTCTCTCTCTGGATGACCTGCTGTCTCATCATCTGTCTGGATGCCCTTCTGTTCTATTCTCTCTCTGGATTCTATTCTGTACTCTCATCCCTCTGGATGGACTTCTATTCCCATTTCTCTATGGATGATCTTCTGTTCGCTCATCTCTTTGGATGCCCTTCAGTTCTCTCCTCTCTCTGGAAGATCTTCGGTTCTCTCATATCTCTGGATGCCCTTCTGTCCTCTCCTTTCTCTGGATGCTCTTCTGTTCTCTCATCTCTCTGGATGCCTTTCTGTCTTCTCCTCTCTCTACATGCCTTTCTGTTCTCTCCTCTATCCAGTTGCCTTTCTGTCCTCTCCTCCTTCTTGATGCCCTTCTGTCTTCTCCTCTCTTTGGATGCCCTTCTTTTCTCACTGTATTCCCTTCTGTAATCTCCTCTCTCTAGATGCCTTCTGTCTTCTTCTCTCTCTGGATGCCCTTCTGTCTTCTCCACTATCTGGATGCCCTTCTGTCCTCTCCTCTCTCTGGATTCCCTTCTGTTCTCTCCTCTCTTGGATGCCCTTCTGTCCTCTTTTCTCTCTGGATTCCCTTCTGTCCTCTAATATCTCTCTTTGCCTTTCTGTACTCTTCTCTCTATGGAGGCTCACCTGTACTCTCATCTCTCTGGATGCCTTTATGTTCTCTCCTCTCTCTGAATGCCCTTCAGTCTTCTCCTCTCTCTGGATGCCCTTCTATCCTCTCCTATCTCTGGAGGCCCTTCTGTCCTCTCCTCTCTAAGATGCCCTTCTGTCCTCTTCTCTCTATGGATTCTGTTCTGTCTTCTTATCTTTCTGGTTGCATTTCTGTTCTCTTCTCTCTATGGAGGCTCTCCTGACATCTCATCGCTCTGGATGCTCTTATGTTCTCCCCTCTCTCTGGATGACCTTCTGTCTTGTCCTCTCTGGATGCCCTTCTGTCTTCTCCGCTCGCTCTCTAAATGCCCTTCTGTCCTTTCATATCTCTGAATGCCCTTCTGTCTATTCCTCTCTCTGGATGCTCTTCTGTTCTCTCCTCTCTGTGGAAGCCCTTCTGTTCTATCCTCTATACAGATGCACATATGTCCTATCCCAACTCTGGATGCCCTTCTGTTTTCTCCACTCTCTGGAAGCCCTTCTGTTCTGTCCTCTCTATGCAGGCCCTTCTGTCCTCTCCTCTCTCTGGATGCCCTTCGGACTTCTCCTTTCTCTGGATGCCCTTCTGTTCTCTCCTCTCTCCGGATTTTTTTTTGTCCTCTCCTCTCTCTGTATGCCCTTCTGTCTTCTTTTTTCTTTGGATGCCCTTCTGTTGTCTTCTCTCTCTGGATGCCCTTTTCTCCTATCCTCTCTCTGGATACCCTTCTGTTCTCTCCTCTCTCTGTATGCCTTTCTGTTCCTTCCTCTATCTGGATGCTCTTGTGTCCTTTTTTCTGTCTGGATGCCCTTCTGTCTTCTCCTCTCTCTGGATGCCCTTCTGTTCTCTTCTCTCTCTGGATGATCTTCAGTTCTCTCATCTCTCTGGATACCCTTGCATCCTCTCCTCTCTCTGGATACCCTTCTATCTTCTCTTCTCTATGGATGACCTTCCGTCCTCTCCTCTCTTTTGATGCCCTTCTGTTTTTTCCTCTCTTCTGATGCTCTTCTGTTCTTTCCATTCTCTGTATACCCTTCTTTTCTCTCCTCCTGCTGGATGGCCTTCTGTCCTCTCCTCTCCCTGGATGACCTTCTGTCGTCTTCTCTCTCTGGATTACCTTTTTTCTCTACTCTCTCTGGATGCCCTTCTGTCTTCTCCTCTCTCTACATGCTCTTCTATTTTCTCCACTCTCTATATTCCTTTCTGTCCTCTCATCTGTCTGGATGCCCTTCTATTATATTCTCTCTATGGATGCTTCTCTGTTCTCTTATCTCTCTGGATGCCCTTTTGTCTTCTCTTCTCTCTGGATGCCCTTCTTTCGTCTCCTCTCTCTGGATGCCCTTCGGGTCTCTTCTTTAACAAGATGCCTATCTGGCCTATCTGTTTTCTCCTCTCTCTGGATGCCTTTCTGTTTCCAACTATCTATGGATGCCCTTCTGTCTTCTTCTCTCTCTACATGCCCTTCTGTTCTCTCCTCTCTCTGTATGCCCTTCTGTCTTCCCTTCTGTCTGGATGACCTTCTGATCTCTTCACTCTCCATATGCTCTTCTGTCAAGTCATCTCTCTGGATGCCTTTCTGTCTTCTCCTCTCTCTGGATGCCCTTCTGTTTTCACCTATCTATGGATGATTTTATGTCTTCTATTCCCTCTACATGCCTTTCTGTCCTCTCATCTCTCTGGATGACCTTCTGTATTCTCCTCTCTCTGGATGCCCTTCTGTTCTCTTCTCTTTGGATGCCCTTCTTTCTTCTCCTCTCTCTCTGAATGCCCTTCTGTATTTTCATCATTCTGGATGACCTTCTGTTGTCTCCTCCCACTGGATTTAATTCTGTTCACTCCTCTTTTCTGATGCCCTTCTGTCTTCTCCTCTCTCTGGATGTCTTTCTGTATTCTCAACTCTCTGGATGCCCATCTGTTCTCTCCTTTCTCTAGATTCTCTTCTGTCCTCTCATCCCTCTGGATGCCCTTCTCTTCCCTTCTCTCTCTGGATGCCCTTCTGTCCACTTCCCCCTCTGGATGGCTTTCTGTTCTCTCCTCCCTCTTGATCCCTTTTGTACTCTCTTCTCTGGATCCCTTCTGTACTCTCCTCTCTCCCTATGCTCTTCTGTTCTCTCCTCTCTCTGGATACCCTTCTGTCCTCTCCTCTCTCTGAATGCCCTTCTGTCTTCTCCTCTCTACCTGTGCCGTTCTGTTCTCTCAATTCTCTCAATGCCCTTCATTATTCTCCTTCATCTGAATGCCCGACAATTTTCTCCTCACTCTGGATATCCTTTTGTCTTCTCCTCTCTCTAGATACCCTTCTTTTCTCTCCTTCCTCTGGATGCCTTTCTGTCATTTCCTCTCTCCAGATGACCTTTCGTCCTATTCTCTCTCTGGATGTCCTTCAGTCTTCTGCTCTCTCTGGATGGGCTTCTGTTCTCTAGGCTTTCTGGATTTTCTCCTGTTCTCTCATCTCTCTGGATGCCCTTCTGTTCGCTTCTCTTTTTGGATGCACTTCTGTTCTCTTCTCTCTGGATGCCCTTCTGTCTTCTCCTTTCTCTGGATGCACTTCTGTTCTCTCCTCTTTCTGGATGCCCTTCTCTCCTCTCCTCTCTCTGGATGCCCTTCTGTCCTCTTCTCTCTCTGGATGTGCTTCTGTTCTCTCCTCTCTCTGTATGCTTTTCTGTCCTCTCCTCTCTCTGGATCCCTTATGTCCTCTAATCTCTCTGGTTGCCTTTCTGTTCTCTTCTCTCTATGGAACTCTCCTGTAGTCTCATCCCTCTGGATGCCCTTCTGTTCTCTGCTCTCTCTGGATGACTTTCTGTCTACTCCTCTCTCTGAATGCCCTTCGGTCTTATCCTCTCTTTGGATTCCCTTCTGTTCTCTTCTTTCTGGATGCACCTCTGTTCTCTCCTCTCTCTCTGGATGCCCTTCTGTCCTCTCCTCTCTCTGGATGCCCTTCTGTCCTCTCATCTCTTTGTATACCCTTCGGTCCTCTCCTCTTTTTGGATGCCCTTTTGTTCTCTTCTCCCTGGATGCCCTTCTCGGCTCACGTTTCTCTGGATGCCCTTCTCTTTTCTCCTTTCTCTAGATGCCCTTCTGTCCTCTATTCTCTCTTTATGCCCTTCTCTTCTCTAGTCTCTTTGTATGCCCTTATATACTCTTCTGTCTCTGGATGCCCTTCTGTCCACTCCACTCTCTGGATACCTTCTGTCCTCTAATCTCTCTGGTTGCCTTTCTGTTCTCTTCTATCTATGGAAGCTCTCCTGTACTCTCATCACTCTGGATGCTCTTCTGTTCTCTCCTCTCTATGGATGACCTTATCTCTTCTCCTCTCTCTGAATGTCCTTCAGTATTCTCCTCTATCTGGAAGAACTTCTTTCCTCTCCTATCTCCTGATGCCCTTCTGGTCTCTCCTCTCTACTGATGCCCTTCTGTTTTCTCCTCTTTCTGGATGCCCTTGTGTTCTCTGCTCTCTCTAGGTGCCCTTCTGTTCACTTTCTTCCTGGTTGCCCTTGTGTCCTCTCCCCTATCCGGATGCCCTTCTATCCTATACTCTCTCTGGATGCCCTTATTTACTCTCTTCTCTCTGAATTCCCTTCGGTCCTTTTCTCTCTCTGGATTCCCTTCTTTTGTCTCCTGTCTCTGGATTAACTTTTTGTATTCTTGTCTCTCTGGATGCCCTTCTCCTTTCTCCTCTCTCTAGATGCCTTTCTGTCCTCTATTCTCTCTTTATGCGTTTCTGTTCTCTCGTCTCTTTGGATGCCCTTCTATGCTCTCCTGTCTCTGGATGCCCTTCTGTCCTCTCCTCTCTCAGTATGTCATTCAGTCTTCAGCTCTGCCTGGATGGGCTTCTGTTCTCTCCTCTTCTGGATTCTCTCCTGGTCTATCATCTCTCAGGATGACCTTCTGTTCTCTTTTTTCTCTGAATGCACTTCTGTCTTCTTTCTCTGGAAGCCCCTCTGTTCTCTCCTCTGTCTGGATGCCCTTCTGTTTTCTCTTCTCTCTAAATGCCCTTCTGTACTCTCCTCTAGTTGGATTCCCTCTGTCCTCTCATCTCTCTGGATGCCCTTCTGTTCTCTCCTCTCTCTAGATTCTCTTCTGTCCCCTCATCTCTCTGGATGCCCTTCTGTTTTCTTCTCACTGTGGATGATCTTCTTTTCTCTGATTTCTCTGTATGCCCTTCTGTTCGCTCCTATCTGTTGATGATTTTCTGTTCTCTCTTGTCTCTAATTGGCCTTGTGTCCTCTACACTCTCTGGATGCTCTTCTGTTCTCTCTTCTCTTTTGATGCCCTTGTACCCTCTCTTCTCTCTGGGTGTCCTTCTGTCCTCTCTTCTCTCTGGATGTCCTTCTGTCTTCTCCTCTCTCTGGATGCCTTTCTGGTCTCTCCTCTCTCCAGATGCTTTTCTGTTCTCTCCTCTCTTTGGATGCCTTTCTGTTCTCTCCTCTCTCCGGATGCCCTTCTGTCCTCTCTTCTATTTGGATGCCCTTCTGTTCTCTCCTCCCTTCGTTTCTCTTCTGTTCTACACTCTCTGTGAATGCCCTTCTGTACTTTCCTCTACCTGGTTGCCCTTCTGTCTTCTCCTCTCTCTGGATGCCCTTCTGTTCTCTCTTCTCTCCGGACGCCGTTCTTTGCTCTCCTCTCTCTGGATGCCCTTCTCTCTTCTCCTCTTTTTGGATGCCCTTCTGTTCTCTTCTCTCTTGATGCCTTTCTGAGCTCACGTTTCTCTAGATGACCTTCTGTCTTCTCCTCTCTCTGGATGCCCTTCTGTCCTCTTCTCTCTCTGGATGCGCTTCTTTTCACTCCTCTCTTTATATGTTCTTCTGTCTTCTCCTCTCTCTGGATCCCTTCTGTCTTCTAATCTCTTTGGTTGCCTTTCTGGTCTCTTCTCACTATGGAACTCTCCTGCAGTCTCATCACTCTGGATGCCCTTCTGTTCTCTGCTCTCTCTGAATGACCTTTTGTCTACTCCTCTCTCTAAATGTCCTTAAGTCTTCTCCTCTCTTTGGATTTCCTTCTGTTTTCTTCACTCTGGATGCCCTTCTGTGCTCACCTCTCTCTGGATGTCCTTCTGTCTTCTCCTCTCTCTGGATGTCCTTCTGTCTTCTCCTCTCTCTGGATGCACTTCTGTTCTCTCCTCTCTCTGGATGCCCTTCTGTTCTCTCCTCTCTGTGGATGCCATTCTGTCCTCTCCTCTCTCTGGATGCCCTTCTGTCCTCTCATCTCTCTGTATACCCTTCTGTCCTCTCCTCTTTTTGGATGCCCTTCTGTTCTCTTCTCTCTGGATGCCCTTCTGGGCTCACTTCTCTCTGGATGTTCTTCGATCTTCTCCTCTCTCTGAATGCACTTCTGTTCTCTCCTCTCTCTGGATGCCCTTGTGTACTCTCCTCTCTCTGGATGGCTTTCTGTTCTCTCCTCTCTCTGGATCCCTTCCGTCTTCTCCTCTTTACCTATGCCCTTCTCATCTCTCGATTCTCTTGATGCCCTTCAGTCTTC
>NW_023045064.1:32434-86600 GCF_011762505.2 Arvicanthis niloticus | reverse complement strand
CCTTCTGTCCTCTCCTCTATTTGGATGCCCTTCTGTTCTCTTCTCCCTGGATGCCCTTCTCGGCTCACGTTTCTCTGGATGCCCTTCTCTTTTCTCCTTTCTCTAGATGCCCTTCTGTCCTCTATTCTCTCTTTATGCCCTTCTCTTCTCTAGTCTCTTTGTATGCCCTTATATACTCTTCTGTCTCTGGGATGCCCTTCTGTCCACTCCACTCTCTGGATACCTTCTGTCCTCTAATCTCTCTGGTTGCCTTTCTGTTCTCTTCTATCTATGGAAGCTCTCCTGTACTCTCATCACTCTGGATGCTCTTCTGTTCTCTCCTCTCTATGGATGACCTTATCTCTTCTCCTCTCTCTGAATGTCCTTCAGTCTTCTCCTCTCTCTGGAAGAACTTCTTTCCTCTCCTATCTCCTGATGCCCTTCTGGTCTCTCCTCTCTACTGATGCCCTTCTGTCTTCTCCTCTTTCTGGATGCCCTTGTGTTCTCTGCTCTCTCTAGGTGCCCTTCTGTTCACTTTCTTCCTGGTTGCCCTTGTGTCCTCTCCCCTATCCGGATGCCCTTCTATCCTATACTCTCTCTGGATGCCCTTATTTACTCTCTTCTCTCTGAATTCCCTTCGGTCCTTTTCTCTCTCTGGATTCCCTTCTTTTGTCTCCTGTCTCTGGATTAACTTTTTGTATTCTTGTCTCTCTGGATGCCCTTCTCCTTTCTCCTCTCTCTAGATGCCTTTCTGTCCTCTATTCTCTCTTTATGCGTTTCTGTTCTCTCGTCTCTTTGGATGCCCTTCTATGCTCTCCTGTCTCTGGATGCCCTTCTGTCCTCTCCTCTCTCAGTATGTCATTCAGTCTTCAGCTCTGCCTGGATGGGCTTCTGTTCTCTCCTCTTCTGGATTCTCTCCTGGTCTATCATCTCTCAGGATGACCTTCTGTTCTCTTTTTTCTCTGAATGCACTTCTGTCTTCTTTCTCTGGAAGCCCCTCTGTTCTCTCCTCTGTCTGGATGCCCTTCTGTTTTCTCTTCTCTCTAAATGCCCTTCTGTACTCTCCTCTAGTTGGATTCCCTCTGTCCTCTCATCTCTCTGGATGCCCTTCTGTTCTCTCCTCTCTCTAGATTCTCTTCTGTCCCCTCATCTCTCTGGATGCCCTTCTGTTCTCTTCTCACTGTGGATGATCTTCTTTTCTCTCATTTCTCTGTATGCCCTTCTGTTTCGCTCCTATCTGTTGATGATTTTCTGTTCTCTCTTGTCTCTAATTGGCCTTGTGTCCTCTACACTCTCTGGATGCTCTTCTGTTCTCTTCTTCTTTTGATGCCCTTGTACCCTCTCTTCTCTCTGGGTGTCCTTCTGTCCTCTCTTCTCTCTGGATGTCCTTCTGTCTTCTCCTCTCTCTGGATGCCTTTCTGGTCTCTCCTCTCTCCAGATGCTTTTCTGTTCTCGCCTCTCTTTGGATGCCTTTCTGTTCTCTCCTCTCTCCGGATGCCCTTCTGTCCTCTCTTCTATTTGGATGCCCTTCTGTTCTCTCCTCCCTTCGTTTCTCTTCTGTTCTACACTCTCTGTGAATGCCCTTCTGTACTTTCCTCTACCTGGTTGCCCTTCTGTCTTCTCCTCTCTCTGGATGCCCTTCTGTTCTCTTCTTCTCTCCGGACGCCGTTCTTTGCTCTCCTCTCTCTGGATGCCCTTCTCTCTTCTCCTCTTTTTGGATGCCTTCTGTTCTCTTCTCTCTTGATGCCTTTCTGAGCTCACGTTTCTCTAGATGACCTTCTGTCTTCTCCTCTCTCTGGATGCCCTTCTGTCCTCTTCTCTCTCTGGATGCGCTTCTTTTCACTCCTCTCTTTATATGTTCTTCTGTCTTCTCCTCTCTCTGGATCCCTTCTGTCGTCTAATCTCTTTGGTTGCCTTTCTGGTCTCTTCTCACTATGGAACTCTCCTGTAGTCTCATCACTCTGGATGCCCTTCTGTTCTCTGCTCTCTCTGGATAACCTTCTGTGTACTCCTCTCTCTAAATGTCCTTAAGTCTTCTCCTCTCTTTGGATTACCTTCTGTTTTCTTCACTCTGGATGCCCTTCTGTGCTCACCTCTCTCTGGATGTCCTTCTGTCTTCTCCTCTCTCTGGATGTCCTTCTGTCTTCTCCTCTCTCTGGATGCACTTCTGTTCTCTCCTCTCTCTGGATGCCCTTCTGTTCTCTCCTCTCTGTGGATGCCATTCTGTCCTCTACTCTCTCTGGATGCCCTTCTGTCCTCTCATCTCTCTGTATACCCTTCTGTCCTCTCCTCTTTTTGGATGCCCTTCTGTTCTCTTCTCTCTGGATGCCCTTCTGGGCTCACTTCTCTCTGGATGTTCTTCGATCTTCTCCTCTCTCTGAATGCACTTCTGTTCTCTCCTCTCTCTGGATGCCCTTGTGTACTCTCCTCTCTCTGGATGGCTTTCTGTTCTCTCCTCTCTCTGGATCCCTTCCGTCTTCTCCTCTTTACCTATGCCCTTCTCATCTCTCGATTCTCTTGATGCCCTTCAGTCTTCTCCTCTCTCTGGATGCCCAACAATTTTCTCCTCATCCTGGATATCCTTCTGTCTTCTCCTCTCTCCGGATGCCCTTCTGTCTTCTTCTCTCTCTGGTTATACTTCTGTTCTCTCCTCTTTCTGGATGCCCTTCTGTCCTCTCCACTCTCTGGATGCCCTTCTGTTCACTACTCTCTCCAGATGCCCTTCTGTCTTCTCCTGTCTCTGGATGCCCTTCTGTACACTCCTCTCTCCGGATGCCCTTCTCTCTTCTCCTCTCTTTGGATGCCCTTTTGTCCTCTACTCTCACTAGATGCCCTTTTGTCCTATCCTCTCTCTTGATACCCTTCTGTTCTCTCCTCTTTCTGAATGCCATTCTGTTCTCTCCTCTCTCTGGATGTCCTTGTGTCCTCTTCTCTCTCTGGATGACCTTCTGTACTCTCCTCTCTCTGGATGCCCTTCTGTTCTCTTCTCTTTCCAGTTACCCTTCTGTCCACTTCTCTCTCTGGATGCCCTTCTGTCTTTTCCTCTATCTATATGCCTTTCTGTTCTCTCCTCTCTCCGGATGCCCTTCTGTTTTCTCCTCTCTTTGGATGCTCTTCTGTTTTCTCCTTTCTCTGGATGCCCTTCTGTCCTTTCCTCTCTCTGGATGCCCTTCTGTTCACTACTCTTTCCGGATGCCCTTCTGTCTTCTCCTCTCTCTGGATGCCCTTCTGTTCTCTCCTCTCTCCGGATGCCCTTCTGTTTTTTCCTCTCTTTGGATGCTCTTCTGTTTTCTCCTCTCTCTGGATGCCCTTCTGTTCCCTCCTCACTCTGGATATCTTTCTTTCCTCTCCTCTCTCTGGATGCCAATCTGTCCTCTCCTCTCTCTGGATGCCCTTCTGTCCTCTTCTCTCTCTGGATGCCCTTCTGTCCTCTCCTCTCTCTGGATCCCTTCTATCATCTAATCTCTCTGGTTTCCTTTCTGTTCTCTTCTCTCTAGGGATGCTCTCCTGTACTCTCATCTCTCTGGATGCCCTTCTTTGATCTCTCTCTGGATGACTTTCTGTCTTCTCCCCTACTGAAAGATCTTCGGTCTTCTCCTTTCTCTGAATAAACCTCATTCCTCTCCTTTCTCCCAATGCCATTCTGTTCACTTCTCTCTACCAATGCCCTTATGTCTTCTCCTTTTTATGGATGCCCCTGTGTTCCCTGATCTCTCTAGGTGCCCTTCTGTACTCTCCTCTCTCTAGATGCCCTTCTGTCCTCTATTCTCCCTATATGACCTTCTTTTCTTTCGTCTTTCCGGATGTCCTTCTGTGCTCTCCTCACTCTGGATGCCCTACTGTCCTCCCCTCTCTCTGGATGCCCTTCTGTCTTCTCCTCTCTCGCTATGCCCTTCTGTTCTCTTGTCTCTCCCGAAACCATTCTGTCTTCACCTCTCTCTGGATGCCTGACAATTTTCAACTCACTCTGGATAACCTTCTGTCTTCTCCTCTCTCTAGATGCCCTTCTGTTCTCTCCTCTCTACCAATGCCCTTCTGTCTTCTCGTCTTTCTGGATGCCCTTGTATTCTCTGCTCTCTCTAGGTGCCCTTCTGTCCTCTCCCCTCTCCGGATGCTCTTCTGTTCTCTCCTATCTCTGGATGGCCTTCTGTTCTCTCCTCTCTCTGGATGGGCTTCTGTCCTTTCCTCTCTCTGAATGCCCTTTTGTCTTTTCCTCTCTCTCTATGCTCTTTGTTCTCTCGTCTCTCCCGATACCTTTCTGTCTTCTCCTCTCTCTGGATGCCTGACAATTTTCTCCTCACTCTGGATACCCTTCTGTCTTCTCCTCTCTTTAGATACCCTTCTGTTCTCTCCTCTCACTGGATGCAATTCTGTCCTCTCCTCTCTCTGGATGTTCTTCTCTCTTCTCCTTTCTCCTGAAGCCCTCCAGTCCTCCTCTCTCTCAGAATGTCCTTCAGTTTCTGCTCTCTCTGTATGCCCTTCTGTTCTCTGCTCTCTCTAGGTGCACTTCTGTTCTCTCCTCTCTCTGGATGCTCTTCTGTCCTGTCCTCTCTCTTGATGCCTTTCTGTCCTCTCCTCTCTCTGTATGCCCTTCTGTCCTTTCCTCTCTCTGAATCCCTTCTGTCCTCAAATCTCTCTGGTTGCCTTTCTGTTCTATTCTCTCTATGGAAGCTCTCCTGTACTCTCATCCCTCTGGATGCCCTTCTGTTCTCTCCTCTCTCTGGATGACTTTCTGTCTTCTTCTGTCTCTGAATGCCCTTCGGTCTTCACCTCTCTCTGGAGGGACTTCTTTCCTCTCCTATCTCCCGATGCCCTTCTGGTCTATCTTCTCTACCGATGCCCTTCTGTCTTCTCCTCTTTCTGGATGCCCTTGAGTTCTCTGCTCTCTCTAGGTGCCCTTCTTTCCTCTCCACTCTCTGGATTCCCTTCTGTTCACTTTCTTCCTGGATGGCCTTGTGTCCTCTCCCCTCTCCGGATGCCCTTCTTTTCTCTGTTCTCTTTGTATTCCCTTCTCTACTTTTCTCTTTCTGTATGCCCTTCTTTTCTCTCCTATCTCTGGATTCCCTTTTTGTCTTCTCCTCTCTCTGGATGCCCTTCTCTTTTCTCCTCTCCCTAGATGCCCTTCTGTCCTCTATTCTCTCTTTATGCACTTCTATTCTCTCGACTCTTTGGATGCCCTTCTGTGCTCTCCTCTCTCTGGATGCCCTTCTGTCCTCTCCTCTTTCTGGATGCCCTTCTGTCTTCTCCTCTCTCTGGATGGTTGACAATTTTCTCCTCACTCTGGATACCCTTCTGTCTTCTCCCCTCTCCGCATGCCCTTCAGTCCTCTTCTCTCTCTCAGTATGTCGTTCAGTCTTCTGCTCTGTCTGGATGGGTTTCTTTTCTCTCCTATACTTGATTCTCTCCTGGTCTATCATCTCTCTGGATGCCCTTCTGTTCTCTTTTTTCTCTGAATGCACTTCTGTCTTCTCTCTCTGGAAGCCCCTCTGTTCTCTCCTCTGTCTGGAAGCCCCTCTGTCTTCTCTTCTCTCTGAATGCCCTTCTGTACTCTCCTCTCTTTGGATGCCCTTCTGTTCTCTACTCTCTCTAGATTCTCTTCTGTGCTCTCATCTCTCTGGATGCCCTTCTGTTCTCTACTCTTTCTGGATGATCTTCATTTCTCTCATCTCTCTGGATGCCCTTCTGCTCTCTCCACTCTACTGATGATCTTCTGTTTTCTCATCTCTCTAATTGGCCTTGTATCCTGTACTCTTTCTGGATGCTTTTCAGTACTCTCATCTCACTTGATGCCCTTGTGTCCTCCCTTCTCCCTGAGTTTCCTTCTGTCTTCTCTTCTCTCTTGATGCCCTTCTGTCCTCTCCTCTCTCTGGATTCCCTTCTGTCCTCTCCTCTCTCTGAAAGCCCTTCTGTCCTCTCCTCTCTCTGGATCCATTCTGTCATCTAATCTCTCTGGATGCCTTTCTGTTCTCTTCTCTCTATGAAAGATCTCCTGTAGTCTCATCACTCTGGATGCCGTTCTGTTCTCTACTCTCTCTGGATGACCTTCAATCTACCCCTCTCTCTGAATGCCTTTCGGTCTTTTCCTCTCTTTGGATTCCCTTCTCTTCTCTTCTCTCTGGATGCCCTTCTGTGTTCACCTCTCTCTGGATGCACTTCTGTTCTCTCCTCTCTCTGCATGCCCTTCTCTCCTCTCCTTTCTTTGGATGCCCTGCTGTCCTCTCCTCTCGCTGGATGTTCTTCTGTCCTCTCCTCTCTCTGGATCCCCTTCTCTCCTCTCCTCTCTTTGGATGCCTGTCTGTTCTCTACTCTCTCTGGATGCCCTTTTGTTCTCTGCTCTCTCTGGATGCCCTTCTGTCTTCTCCTCTCTTTGGATGCCCTTCTGTTCTCTCCTTTCTCTCTCGATGCTCTTCTGTACTACCCTCTCTGTGAATGCCCTTCTGTCCTCTCCTCTAACTGGATGCCATTTTGTTCTTTCCTCTTTCTGGATGCCCTTCTGTTATCTCCTCTCTCTGTATGCACTTCTCTCTTCTTTTCTCTCTGGATGCCCTTCTGTTCTCTCCTCACTCCAGATGCCTTTCTTTCCTCTCCTCTCTCTGGATGTACTTCTGTCTTCTCTTTTTGGATGACCTTCTGTTCTCTTCTTTCTGGATGCCCTTCTTGGCTCACGTCTCTCTGGATGCCCTTCTATCTTCTCCTCTCTCTGAATGCACTTCTGTTCTCTCCTCTCTCTGGATGCCCTTCTGTTTTCTTCTCTCTCTGGATGCCCTTCTGTCCTCTCCTCTCTCTGGATGCCCTTCTGTCCTCTCCTCTCTCTGGATCCCTTCTGTCCTCTTAACTTTCAGGTTGCTTTTCTATTTTCTTCTCTCTATAGATGCCCTTCTGTTCTCTCGTTTCTCTAGATCCTCTTCTGTCCTCTCATCTCTCTGCGTGCCCTTCTGTTCTCTCCTCTCTGTCGATGATCTTCTGTTTTCTCATCTCTCTAATTGGCCTTGTGTCCTCTACTCTCTCTGGATGCTCTTCTGTTCTCTAATCTCTCTTGATGACATTGTGTCCTCTCTTCTCTCTGGGTGTTTTTCTTTCCTCACTTCTCTCTGGATGTCCTGTTGTCCTCTCCTCTCTCTGGATGCCCTTCTCTCCTCTCCTCTCTTTGGATGTCTTTCTCTTCTCTCCTCCCTCCATATGCCCTTCTGTTCTCTCTTACCTATGGATGTCCTTCTGTCCTCTCCTCTCTTTGCATATCCTTCTGTTCTCTCCTCTCTCTTGATGGTCTTCTGTTCTACCCTCTCTCTGAATGCCCTTCAGACCTCTCCTCTACCTGGATGCCATTTTGTTCTCTCCTTTTTCTGGATGCCCTTCTGTTCTCTCCTCTCTCTGAACTACTTTACTATCCGCTCTTTGGATGCCCTTCTGTCTTCTCCTCTCTCTGGATGCCCTTCTGTTATCTCCTCTCTCCAGATGCCTTTCTTTCCTCTCCTCTGTCTGGATGCCCTTTGTTCTCTTCTCTCTGGATGCCCTTCTGGGCTCACTTTTCTCTGGATGCCCTTCTCTTTTCTCCTCTCTCTAGATGCCCTTCTTTCCTCTATTCTCTCTTTATGTTATGTCCTTCTGTTCTCTCGTCTCTTTGGATGCCCTTCTATGCTCTTCTGTCACTGGATGCCCTTCTGTCCAGTCGTCTCTCTGGATACCTTCTGTGCTCTAATCTCTCTGGTTGCCTTTCTGTTCTCTTTTCTCTATGGATGCTCTCCTGTACTCTCATCACTCTGGATGCCCTTCTGTTCTCTCCTCTCTATTGATGACCTTCTCCCTTCTCCTATCTCTGAATGTCTTTCAGTCTTCTCCTCTCTCTGGAGGAACTTCTTTCCTCTCCTATCTCCCGATGCCCTTCTGGTCTCTCCTCTCTACCAATGCCTTTCTGTCTTCTCCTATTTCTGGATGCCCTTGTGTTCTCTGGTCTCTCTAGGTGCCCTTCTTTTCTCTCCACTCTCTGGATGCCATTCTGTTCACTTTCTCCCTGGATAGCTTTGTGTCCTCTCTCCTCTCCGGATGCTCTTCTATCCTCTCCTCTCTCTGGATGCCCTTCTGTTCTCTTCTATTTCCAGATGCCCATTTGTCCTCTTCTCTCTCTAGATGCCCTTCTGACTTTTCCTCTCTTCGCATGACCTTCTGTTCTCTCCTCTCTTTGGATACATTTCTGTCTTCTTGTACTCTGGATTCCCTTTCGATCTCTCCTCTTTCTGGATGTGCTTCTGTTCTCTCCTGTCTCTGGATGCCCTTCTGTTCTCTACTCTCTTTGGATACCCTTCTGTCTTCTCCTCTGTCTGGATGCCCTTCTGCTCTCTCCTCTCTCTGAATGCCCTTCTGTACAATCCTCACTCTGGATGCCCTTCTGTTCTCTCTTTTTTCTGGATGCCCTTGTGTTCTCTCCTCTCTTCGGATGCCCTTCTACCTTCTCCTCTTTCTGGATGCCCTTCTGTTCACTTCTCTCCCTGTATGCCCATCTGTCCTCTCCCCTCTCCGGATGCCCTTCTGTCCACATCTTTCTCTGGATGCCCTTCTTTTCTCTCCTATCTCTGGATTCCCCTTTTGTCTTCTCCTCTCTTTCGATGCCCTTCTCTTCTCTCCTCTCTCTGGATGCCCTTCTGAACTCTCTTCTCCATGGATGCCCTTCTGTCTTCTCCACTCTCTGGATGACATTCTGTTCTCTCCTCTCTCTGGATCCCTTCTGTCCTCTATTCTATATTTATACCCTCAGTCTCCTCTCTCTGGGTGCCCTTCTTTTCTCACCTCTCTCTGGATGCCCTTGTGTCCTCTCCTCTCTCTGGATGCCCTTCTCTTCTCTTCTCTTCTCTCTCTGCATTCCCTTTTTGTCTTCTCCCCTCGCTGGACGCCATTCTCTTCTATCCTTTCTCTAGATGCCCTTCTGTCTTCTCCTCTCTCTGAATGCCCTTTGTTCTCTCCTCTCTTGAGATTCCCTTCTTCCCTCTCCTCTCTCTGGATGCCCTTCTGTCTTCTCCTTTCTCTGTATGCTCTTCGGTCCTCTCCTCTCTCTGGATGGCCTTCTGTCTTCTCCTCTCTTCTTATGCCCTTCTGTTTTCTCATCTCTTCGGCTTCCCTTCTGTCTTCTCCTCTCTCTGGATGTCCTTCTGGACTCTCCTCTCTCTGGATACTCTTCTCTTCTCTCCTGTCTCCCGATGCCCTTCTGTCTTCTCCTCTTTCTGGATGCCCTTCTGCTCTCTCCTCTCTCTGGATGCCCTTCTTTTCTCTTCACTCTCTGTACTGGCTTTTTAATATCTTCTCTTTTTGGATACCATTCAGTCATCTCCTTTTCTGGATGCTCTTCTGTCTTCTCCTCTCTACTGATGCCCTTCTCTTCTCTCCTCTCTCTAGATGCCCTTCTGTACTCTATTCTCTCTGGATGCCTCTCTGTTCTCTCATCTCTCCGGATGCCCTTCTGTACACTCCTCTCTCTGGATGCCCTTCTGTCCTCTCCTATCTCTGCATGCCCTTCTGTCTTCTCTGTGCTCTGGATGCAATTCTTTTCTCCCATCTCTGTGGATGTGTTTCTGTCTTCTCGTCTCTTGATACCCTTCTCTTCTCTCCCCTCTCTGGATGCCCTTCTGACCTCTCCTCTCCAGGGATGCCCTTCTGTCTTCTCCTATCTCTGGATGACTTTCTGTTCTCTCCTCTCTCTGGATCCCTTCTGTCCTCTCCTCTCTCTGGATGCCCTTCTTCACTCTCTGGATGTACTTCTTTCCTCGCCTCTCTCTGGATGCCCTTCTGTTCTCTCCTCTCTCTGGATACCCTTCTGTTCTCTTCTCTCTCTGGATTCCCTTTTTGTCTTCTCCTCTTGCTGGATGTACTTCTCTTCTCTCCTCTCTCTATATTCCCTTCTGTCCTCTGTTCTCTCTGGATGCCTCTCTATTCTCTCAACTCTTTGGATGCCCTTCTGTGCTCTCCTCTCTCTGGATGCCTTTCTGTCTTCTCTGCTCACTGGATGCCATTCTGTTCTGCGCTCTCTGTGGATGTGTTTCTGTCTTCTCTTCTCTCTTTGCTCTTCTCTTCTCTCCTCTCTCTGGATGCCCTTCTGACCTCTACTCTCGATGGATACCCTTCTGTCTTCTCCTCTCTCTGGATGGCTATCTGTTCTCTCCTCTCTCTGGATCCCTTCTGTCCTCTCTTCTCTCTGGATGCCCTTCTTTAAACTCCTCTCTTTGTATGTCCTTCTTTCCTCACCTCTGTCTGGATGCCCTTCTGTTCTGTCCTCTCTCTGGATTTCCTTCTTGTCTTCTCCTCTCGCTGGATGCCCTTTTCTTCTATCCTCTCTCTGGATGCCCTTCTGTCCTCTAGACTCTCTGGATTCCTCTCTGTTCTCTCATCTCTCTGAATGCCCTTCTGTCTTCTCCTCCCTCTGGATGCCCTTCTGTCCTCTTCTGTCTCTGGATGGCCTTCTGTCTTATCCTCTCTTCTTATGCCCTTGTGTTTTCTCATCTCTTCGGCTTCCCTTCTGTCTTCTCCTCTCTCTGGTTGTCCTTCTGGTCTCTCCTCTCTCTGGATGCTCTTCTGTTTTCTCCTCTCTCCGGATGCCCTTCTGTCTTCTCCTCTTTCTGGGTGCCCTTATGCTCTCTCCTATCTCTGGATGCCCTTCTGTTCTCTCCACACTCCGGATGCCCTACTGTCTTCTCCTCTCTCAGAATGCCCTTCTGCTCTCTCCTCTCTCTGGATGCCCTTCTATTCTCTCCTCTCTCTGGATGCCCTTCTTTCTTCTCCTCTCTCTGGATTCCCTCCTGTCTCCTCCTCTCTCTTTAGGCCCTTCTCTTCTCTCCTCTTTCCTGATGCCCTTCTGTTTTCAACTTTCTTCTGATACCATTAGGTCTTCTCCTCTCTTTTGATGCTGTTCTGATCTCTCCTCTCTCTGGATGCCCTTCTGTTCTCTCCTCTCTCTTGATTCCCTTCTGTCTTCTTCTCTCTCTGGATGCCGTTCTATCCTCTCTTCTCTCTGGATGCCCTTCTGTCGCCTCCTCTCTCCAAATGCCCTTCTGTTCTCTTCTCTCTCAAGATTCGCTCTGTCTTCTCCTTCTCTGGATGCCCTTCTGTTCTCTCCTCTCTCTAGATGCCCTTCTGTTTTCTCCTCTATGTAGAAGCCCTTCTGTCTTCTCCTCTCACTGGATGCCTTTCTGTTCTCTCCTCTCTCTGGATACCCTTCTATTCTCTCTTCTCTCTGGATGCCCTTTTGTCTTCTCCTCTCTCTTGATGCCCTTACGTTCTCTCCTCTTTTTGGATGCCCTTCTGTTCTCTCCTTTCTCCGGATGCCCTTCTGTCTTCTACTCTCACTGGATGCCCTTCTGCACTCTACTCTCTCTGGAATCCCTTCTGTTCTCTCCTCTCTCTGGATTCCCTTCTGTCTTCTCCTCTCTCTGGAATGCCTTCTGTTCCCTCCACTCTCTAGATGCCCTTCTGTTCTCTTCTCTATCTAGATGTCCTTCTGTCTGCTCCTCTCTCTGTATGGCCTTCTTTACTCTTTTCTTTGGATGCCCTTCTGACCTCTTCTCTCTCTGGATGTCCTTATCTTTTCTATTCTCTCTTGAGGCCATTCTGTCAACTCCTTTCTCTGGAAGCCCTTTTGTCCTCTCTTGTCTCCCAATGCCCTTCTGTCTCCTCTTATTGCTGGATACCCTTCTGGTCTCTACTCTCTCTACATGCCCTTCTGTACTCTATCCTCACAAGATGCCCTATGTTCTCTCCTATCTCTGGATGTTCTTCTGTCTTCTCCGATCTCTGGATACCGTTCTATTCTCTAGGCTCCCTGGATGCACTTCTGTCTTCTCTGCACTCTGGATGCCCTTCGGTTCTCCCCTCCCCTCTCTGGATTCCCTCATGTCTTCTCCTCTGTCTTGATGCCCTTCTGTTCTCTCCTCTCTCTGGATGCCCTTCTGTCTTCTCCTCTCTCTGGATGACCTTCTGCTCTCTCCTCTCTCTTGATGACCTTCTGTTCTCTCCTCCATGTAGATGTGTTTCTGTCTTCTCCTTTCTTTGGATGCCCTTCTGTTCTCTCCTTTCTCTGGATACCTTCTGTCCTCTCCTTTCTCTAGATGCCATTCTTCACACTCCTCTCTCAGCATGCCTTTCTTTTCTCTTCTCTCTCTGGATGCCCTTCTGTCCTCTCCTCTCTCTAGATACCCTTCTGTTCTCTCCTCTCTCTGGATTCCCTTTTTGTCATCTCCTCTAGCTGGATTCCCTTCTCTACTCTCCTCTCTCTAGATTCCCTTCTGTCCTCTATTCTCTCTGGATGCCTCTCAATTCTCTCATCTCTCTGGATTGCCTTCTGTACTCTCCTCTCACTGGATCCCTTCTGTTCCCTTCTCTCTCTGGATGCCATTCTTCACAATCCTCTCTCTGGATGCCCTTCTGTTCTCTTCTCTCTCTGTATGCCCTTCTGTCCTCTCCTCTCTCTGGATGAACTTCTGACCTCTCCTCTCCATGGATGCCCTTCTGTCTTCTCTCTCCGGATGGATTTCTGTTCTCTCCTCTCTGTGGATCCCTTCTGTCCTCTCCGCTCTCTGGATGCCCTTCTTCACTCTCCTCTCTTTGGATGTCCTTCTTTCCTCACCTGTCTCTTGAGGCCCTGCTGTTCTCTCCTCTCTCTGGATACCCTTCTGTTCTCTCCTCTCTCTGGATTTCCTTTTTGTATTCTCTTTTCGCTGGATGCCCTTCTCTTCTCTCCTCTCTCTAGATGCCTTCTGTCCTCTATTCTCTCTGGATGCCTCTCTGTTCTCTCATCTCTTTGGATACCCTTCTGTGCTCTCCTCTCTCTGGATGCTCTTCTGTCCTCTCCTCTCTCTGGATGCCCTTCTGTCTTCTCTGCTCACAGGATGCCCTTCTGTTCTGCCATCTCTGTGGATGTGTTTCTGTCTTCTCCTCTCTTGTTTCTCTTCTCTACTCTCCTCTCTCTGGATGTCCTTCTGACCTCTCCACTCCATGAATGCCCTTCTGTCTTCTCCTCTCTCCGGATGGCTATCTGTTCCCTCCTCTCTCTGGTTCCCTTCTGTCCTCTCCTCTCTCTGGATGCCCTTCTTCAGTCTCCTCTCTCTGGATGCCCTTCTGCGCTCTCTTCTCTCCAGATGCCCTTCTGTCCTCTCCTCTCTTTGGATGTCCTTCTGTTCTCTCCTCTCTCTGCATTCCCTTTTTGTCTTCTCCCCTCGCTGGATGCCATTCTCTTCTGTCCTCTCTCTAGATGCCCTTCTGTCCTCTATTCTCTCTGGATTCCTCTCTGTTCTCTCCTCTCTCTGGATGCCCTTCTTTGCTCTCCTTTTTCTGGATGGCCTTTGTTCTCTCCTCTCTCGGTATTCCCTTTTTCCCTCTCCTCTCTCTGAATGCCCTTCTGTCTTCTCCTCTCTCTGGATGCCCTTCTGTCCTCTCCTCTCTCTGGATTCCCTTCTTTCCTCACCTCTCTCTGGATGCCCTTCTGTCCTCTCCTCTCTCTGGATACCCTTCAGTTCTCTCCTTTCTCTGTATTGCCCTTTTGTCTTCACCTCTTGGTTGTTGCCCTTCTCTTCTCTCCTCTCTCTAGATGCCCTTCTGTCCTCTATTCTCTCTGGATGCCTCTCTGTTTTCTCATCTCTCTGGAGGCCCTTCTGTGCTCTCTTGGCTATGGATGCTCTTCTATCCTCTCCTCTCTCCGGACGCCCTTCTGTCTTCTCCTCTCTCTGCATTCCCTTTTTGTCTTCTCCTCTCGCTGGATGCCCTTCTCTTCTATCATCTCTCTAGATGCCCTTCTATCTTCTATTCTCTCTGGATTCCTCTCATTTCTCTTGTCTCTCTGGATGCCCTTCTGTACTCTTCTCTCTCTCTATGATGCCCTTCTGCTCTCTCCTCTCTCTGGATGCCCTACCATTATCTCCTCACTCTAGATTACATTCTGCCTTCTCCTCTCTCTAGATGCATGAAACTTTTCTCCTCACTCTGGATATCATTCTGTCTTCTCTTCTCTCTAGATGCCCTTCTGCTCTCTCCTCTCTCTGGATGCCCTTCTGTTCTCTCCTTTCTCTGGATACCCTTCTGTCTTCTCCTCTCTCTTGATGCCATTGTATCCTCTCATCTCTCTGGATGCCCTTCTGTCTTCTACTCTCTCCAAATGACCTTCTGTTCTCTTCGCTCTCTGGATTTTCTCTGTCTTCTCCTTCTCTGGATGCCCTTCTATTCTCTCCTCTCTCTAGATGCCCTTTTGATCTCTCCTCTATCAAGATGCACTTCTGCCTTCTCCTCTCTCTGTATGGCCTTCTTTACACTTTTCTGTGGATGCCCTTCTGACCTCTCCTATCTCTGGATGCACAGCTTTTCTCTTTTCTCTCCGGAGTCCATTCTGCCAACTCCTCTCTCTAGAAGCCCTTCTGCCTTCTCCTATCTCCTGATGCCCTTCTGTCTTCTCCTCTTTCTGGATACCTTTCTGTTCTCTACTCTCTCTACATGCCTTAATGTTCTATATTCTCTCTGGATGCCCTTATGTTCTCTCCTATCTCTGGATGTTCTTCTGTCTTCTCCGCTCTCTGGGTACCGTTCTATTCTCTACTCTCCCTGAATGCACTTCTGTCTTCTCTGCACTCTGGATGCCCTTCTCTTCTCCCCTCCCAGTAGATTGTGTTTCTGTCTTCTCCTCTCTCTGAATGCCCTTCTGTTCTCTCCTCTATCTGGATGCCCTTCAGTAGTCTTCTCTCCATAGATGCCCTTCTGTCTTCTCCTCTTTCTGGATGGCTTTCTGTTCTCTCCTCTCTCTAGATCCCTTCTGTCCTCTCCTCTCTCTGGGTGCCCATCTTCACACTCCTCTCTCTGGATGCCATTCTGTTCTCTTCTCTCTCTGGATGCGCTTTTGTCCTCTCCTCTCTCTGGATGTCCTTCTGTTCTCTGCTCTCTCTGGATTCCCTTTTTGTCTTCTCCTCTCTCTGGATGCCCTTCTGTGCTCTCCTATCTCTAGATGCCCTTCTGTCCTCTCCTCTCCATGGATGTCTTTCTGTCTTCTCCTCTCTCTGGTTGGCTTTCTGTTCCGTCCTCTATCTGGATCTATTTTGTACTCTCCTCTCTAGGGATGCCCTTCTTCACACTCCTCTCTCTGGATGCCCTTCTGTTCTCTTCACTCTCTGGATGCCCTTCTGTCCTCTTCTCTCTCTGGATGCCCTTCTGTTCTCTCCTCTCTCTAGATTTTCTTTTTGGCTTCTCCTCTCGTTGGATGCCCTTCTCTTCTCTCCTCTCTCTAGATACCCTTCTGTCCTCTATTCTCTCTGGATGCCTCTCTGTTCTCTCATCTCTCTGAATGCCCTTCTGTGCTGTCCTCTCTCTGGATGCTCTTCTGTCCTCTCCTCTCTCTGGATGCCCTTCTGTCTTCTCTGCTCTCTGGGTGCCCTTTTGTTCTTCACTCTCTGTGGATGTGTTTCTGTCTTCTCCTCTTTTGATGCCCTTCTCTTCTATCCTCTTTCTAGATGCCCTTCTGTCCTCTATTCTCTCTGAATTGCTCTCTGTTCTCTCATCTCTCTGGATGCCCTTCTGTGCTCTTCTCTCTCTGGATGCCCTTCTGCTCTCTCCTCTCTCTGGATGCCCTACCATTATCTCCTCACTCTAGATCCCCTTCTATCTTCTTCTCTCTCTGGATAGCCAACACTTTTATACTCACTCTGGCTATCCTACTGTCTTCTCTTCTCTCTATATGCCCTTCTGCTCTATCCTCTCTGGATGCCCTTCTGTTCTCTCCTCTCTCTCGATTCCCTTCTGTCTTCTCCTCTCTCTGCATGCTGTTCTATCCTCTCCTCTCTCTGGATGCCCTTCTGTCTTTTCCTCTCTCAAAATGCCCTTCTGTTCTCTTCTCTCTCTAGATTCGCTCTGTCTTCTCCTTCGTTGGATGCCCTTCTGTTCTCTCCTATATCTAGATGCCCTTCTGTCTTCTCATCTCTCTGTATGGCCTTCTTTACTCTTTTCTGTGGATGCCCTTCTGACCTCTCCTCTCTCTGGATGCCCTTCTTTTCTCTCTTCTCTCTGGAGTCCATTCTGTCAACTATTCTCTCTGGAAGCCCTTATGTCTTCTCCTGTCTCCCGATGCCCTTCTGTCTTCTCCTCTTTCTGGATAACTTTCTGTTCTCTACTCTCTCTACATGCCCTTCTGTCCTATATTTTCTCTGGATGATCTTATGTTCTCTCCTATCTCTGGATGTTCTTTTGTCTTCTCCGCTCTCAGAATACCATTCTATTCTCTACTCTCCCTGGATGCACTTCTGTCTTCTCTGCGCTCTGGATGCCCTTCTCTTCTTCCCTTTCTGTAGATGTGTTTCTGTCTTCTCCTCTCTCTGGATACCCTTCTGTCTTCTCCTCTCTCTGTTTGGCTTTCTGTTCTCTCCTCTCTATGGATCCCATCTGTCCTCTACTCTCTATGGATGCCCTTCTTCACACTCCTGTCTCTGAATGCCCTGTTCTCTTCTCTCTCTGGATGCCCTTCTGTCCTCTATTCTCTCTGTATGCCCTTCTGTTCTTTCCTCTCTCTGGATTCCCTTTTTGTCTTCTCCTCTCACTAGATGCCCTTATTTTCTCTCCTCTCTCTAGATGCCCTTCTGTCCTCTATTCTCTCTGGATGCCTCTCTGTTCTCTCATCTCTCTGGATGCCCTTATGTTCTCTACTGTCTCTGGATGCCATTTTGTCTTATCCGCACTCTGTATGTCCTTCAGTTCTCTCCTCTCTTTGGATGTGATTCTGTCTTCTCCTCTCTCTGGGTGCTCTTTTTCACTCTCCTCTCTCTGCATGGCCTTCTTCCTCTCCTCTCTCTGTATGCCCTTCTGTTCTCTCCTCTCTTTGGATTCCCTTTTTTTTCTTCTCCTCTTTCTGGATGCCCTTCACTTCTCTCCTCTCTCTAGATGCTCTTCTGTCCTCTATTCTGTCTGGATGCCTTTCTGTTCTCTTTATTCTCTGGATTCCCTTCTGTGCTCTCCTGTCTCTGGATGCCCTTTTGTCCTCTCCTCTCTCTACATGTCCTTCTGTCTTCTTCTCTCTCTGGATGCCCTTCTCTTCTCTCCTCTATCAGGATGCTGTTTATTTCTCTCCTCTCTCTACATGACCTTCTGTCCTCTCATTTCTCTGGATGCCCGTATGTTCTCTCCTCTCTCAGGATGCCCTTCTCTTCTCTCCTCTCCCTGGATACCCTTCGGTTCCATCCTCTCTCTGGATGCCCTTCTGTTCTCTCCTCTCTCTGGATGCCCTTGTGTCCTCTTCTCTTTCTGGATGCCCTTCTGTTCTCTCCTCTCTCTGGATTCCCTTATGTCTTCTCCTCTCTCTGGATGACCTTCTGTTCTCTTCTCTCTCTGGATACCCTTCTGTCCTCTTCTCTCTCAGCATGTCTGTCTATTCTCTTCTCCATCTAGATTCCTTCTCTCTTCTCCTCTTTCCGGATGCCCTTCTGTTCCCTCCTCGCTCTGGAAACCCTACTATCTTCTCCGCTCTCTGGATGCTCTTCTGTTCTTTCCTCTCTCTAGATGCCCTTCTGTTCTCTCCTCAATCTACATGACCTTCGGTCTTCTCCTCTTACTGTATTACCTTCTCTTTTCTGTGGATGCCCTTCTTCCCCCTCTTCTCTCTCTGGATGCACTTCTGTTATCTCTTCTCTCTGGAGGCCATTCTGTCCTCTCCTCTCTCTGGATGCCCTTCTGTCTTCTCCTATCTCGGGTCCGAGCAGGTAAGTGTAAAGGTCAAGCACTCTCTTAGACATAGGCCCCATTCATATCCTTGGCCTGTCCAGTCTTTACTCCTCCCTACTTCCATAAAAGATATAAGAAGAGGGACATGCCATTTGAATTCACACCAGGATCTAAATGGTCGGGCGGTCTTAATTCCTAGTTTATCCTGTAAATATGTAGGAATTAACAATGTCTCCTGCTTGGTTTATTACGACCCAAGTAAAATTATAAATCTGCTATGGGGAATGCTGGGGTTTGATACTCACATTTGGATAAATCTGAAGTGTGAGCAGGAGGAGCAGGAGGAGCAAGGCAACTGGATGCATTTTTCTGAAAGGAAGCACAGTTAAGAGCCATTCTCAAGGGGTATCCCTGGGGCAGAGTTAGCCAAATTCACCAGTCTTTCTCATAGCCATCTGGTGTTTTGTTCCTTGGAATCATATATACACATGTGTCCTTTTCCCCAGATAAGGATTATATCAGGACCATTCCGCTTATATGTTAATGGATCTTTCCACATGACTTTGGCATAGGAGTCTGCTGTAATAGGGTGCCAGAATCTGTCTGCTGCAGACTTTCCTTTTTCATCAAGGGTCAAAAAATTGAGAACGAATAGTACATGATTTAACAAGATTTTATGATTGCTCTTTTGGGGGTATAAAATGCCCCTTGAATGTCAAAATTTTTAGAGCATGTTCTTTAAGGTCTGATGTGCCCTTTCAACAATGCCCTGTTCTTGGGGTTTATATGGGATACCAGTAACATGTTTAATATTAAGCTGGGCACAGAACTGTTTGAAAGAAGCGCTGCTATATCTAGGGCCATTATCAGTCTTAAGTATCTTAGGTATGAGCATAAAGGCAAGACAAAAAAAAATCACATGACTAATAACATTTTTGGTAGCCTCACCAGATTGTAGTGAGGCGCAAAGAAAACCACTGAAGGTATCATTAGAAACATGTATATATTTAAGCTTACTAAAAGGGGCAAAATGAGTAACATCCATTTGCCATATCTCTCCTGGGATGAGGCCATGAGGGTTCACGCCCAAATGTAACTCAGGTAGGAGGGTGAGACATCCCTGGCACTGACACACTATCTGGTGTGCCTGTTATTTGTTAATAGAGAACATCTGTCGGAGGGTCTTGGCATTTAGATGATGTAATTGGTGGGCCTTTTGTGCCTGTTGTACAGGATCAGAAGGCAGGACCAAGGTCGCCAAGTAAATGGAGACCCTTGGGTGGCCCTATCAACGAGGTCATTTCCCTCGCTTAGGGGTCCACAAAGACCAGAGTGGGCGCGTATGTGACCCAGAAAGAATGGATGGGATCTAGCTAAAATTATCTCCTGAAGCTCAGAAAAAAGGAGGGAAGCATTGGTAGATGGCCGTGTAAAGGGAATGGTCTCTCACAGAGGCACTGATTGAGCCACATATGCACTGTCAGTAAAAAGATTAAAGGCACAATCTGGGAAAGCCTTAAAGACTTGAATAACAGCAACCAATTCTACCAACTGTGCTGAGGAAAATTTGGTCTGAAACTTAGAGACCTGTCCACCTATATTAAAGGCTGCAACCCCAGAGGAGGATCCATCTGTAAAAATCAGTGATGCTTGAGAAATGGGGATGTTCTTTGTCACTTTAGGGAAGACTACTGCTTGGTGTTCAAGGAACTGGATAAGTTTGGATAAGTTTGTCAGAGGGAGACTCAGTATATCTCGACCCCATAAGTTTATAGGGAGGCCAGGTACAATGAATGGTCTAACATGTCCAGTATTACCCTCAGGATCCTCTCAAGTGAGCAACTGGGAGCTATGAAGGGTGTTGGTGGACTGGCCAATGCCTTGAAGGTGAGTTAAAGAAGGCTGACAGGGCCAAGAGGAGGGCCAAGAGGCCTGTGAAATAACTCTGGAGTCTGCTCCTGAGTCAAGTATGCCCTAAAAGTTTTTGCCATTAAGTTTCAGCTTTAATTGTGGGCACTCTTGTGAGAGTCTTTAGACCCAATAGACATCAGAAAACTCAGGGGTGGAAGCACCCTGGGATGGGCCCAAGGAAGGTGTGGAGGTGTCTACTGGAAGGGGAAAGGCCTGTGCAAGGCACTGTCCTTGGCGAATGTGAAGGGGCCCTCTAGAACTAGTGGCCAATACTTTAATTTCTCCAAAGTAATCGTTATCAACGATTGAAGGGAAAATGGTAATGCCTTGGAGTGTGGCAGATGCTCTGCCCAAGATAAGATAATAAGTCTGGGGTGGGGGAGGCCCAAAGACACCATTAGGGATCATCTGAACTCCTCCTCCACCTTCTAATATTGTATTGGAGGAGGCACAGAGGTCCAATCCTGCACTCCCTGGGGTAGCCCTACAGAGGGCTGTGGCTGGTTTGGGAGATGTTGATGGAAGGTTTGATGTGGCCCTGCCTGGCTGTTTCCCGAGGCTGGCAGGAAGGAGACTGACTAAGGGGTCTGGGTCTGGCTCAGCATCCTGTTTCCCTGAAGGGGAATGAGGGGTTGGCCAAAATATCAGTTTTGGAACGGCAGGCAGTAGCCTAATATTTGCCTAGCCTGCAGCGAGGGCAAGGGGTCATTGGAAGTGAATGCTCTCCCTTCCATTGAGGTGGGGGCTGAGCCATGGGTTTACCCTGAGGGCACTGTTTAGCAAAGTGGCCCAGGTGACCACATCTAAAACAGGTGGATACGTTTGCCCCACCACTAGTAGCTGTAGTGGACGCTCCCACAGCCAGATTGATGGCTTGTGAGACCTTCTGGGCAAAGGGATCTACATCCTTGCAGATGTGAAGCATCTCATCCAAATCTTCATTTTTATATTTCCCTTGAAGGGCAGCCCTACAGGCAGAGTTAGCATTTTCATAAGAAAGCTGCTGAAGAAGTCTATTGTCTCCCTGGCCAGGTCCCAAGAATCTCTCAGCTGCCTCCAGGAGGTGGGCAACAAATTCTGAAAATTCTTCTTGATTGCCCTGAATGATCTTGGTCAAGGGGGAAAGGACCGAGCCTTTCATGGGAATGGCACTCATAGCTGCTGAGGAAGACTGAGCCAAGAGACCCAAAGAAAATTTTTGCTGTATTTGGTTAGAGGCATATTTCCTTCAACCTAGGAGTTTATCAAGTGTCCATTTATTGGAGGGTGAGCATGAGCTTAAGAGATTGACTTGTGCCTGAGACCTGCAAAGATCTGGCCAATCAGCCTGCCAGAAGAGAAATTGTCCCCGAGTTAATATGGCCTGGGCAACTGTCAACCACTCATTGGGTGTTAAATATCCACCTGCCCCAAGGCTTTCAAGAAGGGAAAGAGTGAAGGGAGCATTGGGCCCATAATTCCTAACAGCCGAATTTAATTTTTCTAACTGTTTAAAGCGGAGTATTTTAAAGATTGTAGGATTCTCCATAGGGCACACGTTTTCATTTTCTGTCACTGCTCTGCCCACATCCCTGCTTCTACCTTCTGGCTCTGTTTCATCCTCATCTCCAGAAGACGGCCTCTGTCCCCAATTGGGGGCAAGAAGGCTGGGAAGGTTTATGAGAGGACCATAAAGAGGAAGGGGGCATGGGGCATGAGGAGGAAGAAGGAGTGGCAGGCATGTGGCTGTGTGAAAGCTGAGCACTAGACCAGGAAGGGGGAGGTATTGGCGGGGTCTGTGAGGAGCTAGATTCAGGAGCCACAGTTGTCTGAGGAGGGATACCCTGAGAGCAAGTGACAGGGAAAACCAAACATAGAGAGTCCTGCGCAGGGGAGGAGGAACAAAGGGCTGAGAGCAGTGAAATTTACTCCTGAAGTTGGAGGATATCTGCCATTTCATGGACCTGAGAAGAAAGGCAGGTCTTCATGTCAGAGAGAGAAACAGGCAGGGTAGCACGGAAAGTGAAAACTGCAGACTTAGAAAGTGATGTGGAGACTGAGGGAACTGGCTTTAGTGTGGGAACGGCTGTAGTGCCAGAATCCAAAGGCTCTGATTCAAAAGCATCTGCTGTGGCTGGAAGAGCGGGGGCAGGGTGCACTGAGGCTGCAGCTGGAGGGGTGAAAGCAGAGACAAAGCAAGTCGGGCAGGAAGGGGGCAAGTGCTGTGTATCAGTCATGGCAGCACTGGAGATGGAGGTGGGGATGGCGGGAACTTCAAGAGGCTGGGGATGGCGAACATAGAGGCGGGGGCTTCCGAAGAACAGGATTACAGTAGGAAGATTGAGAATGAGAGACGTAAGGGTTGCCAGTGGCTAAAGGCACATACTGTGTGGGCAAAGGAGCAGTGGAAACAGAACTATGACAAGGGCACACAAGAGAGGCCGGGGTTGAGGAATCCAAAGCTGACAAATCAGGATAAATATGAAGAGAATCAGATGAGGATTGAAGCTGAAACTCATGAGGCATATCAATAAGTGTAAAAGGAACAGAAGCCTGAGATTTCGGGCACGAGAAACCAGCGGAGCCAGGACACGATTGTGATAAGCAGTTTTCTGCGACTGACAAGACCTGGTGTTTACCTGAGTTTCTGTCAGCATCCTCAATAATGTCCCTAATAATACCCCAAAATGAGAAAATTGTTGGATTAACTGCACCATCACCTTCACATTTAATTTTTATTTAGTTCATGACCCAACTTTTGCCACTTCTTAGGGTTTATAATAGAACCATCATTCATGAACCAAGGACACTGTTCATCAATAAACACAAAGAAACTTATAAGATCTTTTTTCTTAACCCTAATTCCTCTCTCTCTCTGAGACTTTGTTTGAGGTCCTTTTTTGAAGGACACCTCCTTCGACAGTGAATGGCTCATTCTTATGGGACGGAATGAAAATGAAGCTTACCCGGAGGAAAGCAGGTCACAGGCTATGATTCTGTCTCACTCAATCGTGCTTTAAGTCTATAAGTCTTTCTGTAACTGTCAAGCCGAACCTTGTGGTTGCTAGGGAGATGAAGCTGCAGGGGACATAGCTATCAAACAGGACCTTGTGGTTGCCAGGGAGATGAAGCTGCATGGGACATTGTGCAGGTGGGGAGAGGTAAGGGTAAGGGTAAGAGGCGAGGTTCCTGGCTTCTGAAAGTACACAACATAAATGTCCTTCCCACTGTCCACCACAGAGACCTCCTTCCCTCTGTCCAGCACAGGGAGGTCCTCTCTACTGTCCATCAAAGTGATGTCCTTTCCACTGTCCACCACAGGAACTTGTTCTGCGTGCCTCCCGTGTCCCCTCCACCCGTGGAAGAGAGACACGTGAGACAGTATTCTGGTATCACCACAGTGAGGCTTTAATCTGTATTAGCAGCCTTGAAGACCGCGGAAGGGCCAATGACAGGAAGAGGCACATCTTAAATACACCCTAGAGTGACGTGTTCACTTCTGATTGGCTGTTCACTCATTACCCATAATACGCCCCGGGATGGGCAGTGACTTTTGGCGTGCTTTTGCCTTTTTGCACCTGCGCAGTTAGTTATTTAATTGTGGAGTGATGATGCCCGCTCCATCTTGGAATGGCGCATATATCACCGCTGACCACGGCTTTCTACAGGAACGTCCTCCCCAGTTTCCACAACAGGGATGTTCTTTCCACTGTCCACCACAGGGACATCCTCCCCAGTGCCCACCACAGGAACATACTAGCCACTGTCCACAACAGGGACGTCCTACCCATGTCTACGACAAAGAGGTCCTTTCAAATCTCCACCACAGGTAAGTCCTCTCCACTGTCCACCAAAGGGACATCAAATCAACTGTCCACCACAGAAAAATACTCCACACTGTCCACAACAGTGATGTCCTTCCCACTGTACACCACAGAGACGTTCTACCCACTGCCCTCCACAGGGACATCCTACCCACTGTCTACCACAGGGATGTCCTTCCCACTGTCCACCAAAGTGACGTTCTTCCTACTGTCCACCAAAGGTACATCTTTCAACTGTCCACCACAGAGACATCCTCCCCACTGTCCATCACAGGGACATCCTCCCCACTGACCACAACAAGGACGTCCTTCATACAGTCCACCATAGAGAATTTCTCATTGTTGTCATCCAAAGGGACATCCTTCCCACTGTCCACCACAGGGACATCCTCCAAATTGTCCACCACAGTGACATTCTTTTCACCGTTCACCACTGAGACACCTTACCCACTTTGCACAACAGGGACATTTTCCTGTGCACAACAGTGATATCCTCACCACGGTGCACCACAGGGATATCCTCCGTTGCACACCAGGGATGTCAGCAACACCCTCTACCCAGAGTTATCCTCAGCACACTCTACGACAGGGACATCCTCCACACTATCCACCAAAGAAACGTCTTTCCCACTATTCACCACAGGGATGTCATCCCAAATGTCCAACACAGGAAAGTCCTCTTCACTGTCCACCACAGGGATGTCCTTCCCCCTGTCCACCACAGGGATGTCCTCCACACTGTCCACAACAGGGATGTTCTTTCCACTGTTTACCACAAGGAGGTCCTTCCCAATATCGACAACAGGGACGTCCTCCGCATTGTCCACCACAGGACCATACTACATACTGTCTACAACAGGGACGTACTACCCACTGTCTACAACAAAGAGGTCCTCTCCACGGTCCACCACAGAGACGTCATTTCAAAGGTCCACCACAGAAATATTCTCCCCATTGTCCACAACATGGACCTACTTCCCAATGTCCACCACAGGGAGGTCCTCTCTACTGTCCATCAAAGAGATGTCCTTTCCACAATCCATCACAGGGACATCCTACCCACTGTCCACAAAAGATGTGTCCTCCCCACTGTCCACCACATTTAGGTCCTCCTAACTGTCAATCACACGGACTTTTTTTCCATGGTCCACCAAACAGATGCCCTTTCCACTGTCCACCACAGGGATATCCTCCTGTGTCCTACAAGGACATCCTTACCACTGTCCACAACATGGTTGTCCTCAACAATATGCACTACAGGGAAGTTCTCACCGCCTTCCAACACACGAATATCCTCTGCACTGTAAACCACAGGGACATCCTACCCACTGTGCACCACAGGCAGGTCCTCCCCTCTGTTCACCACAGGGACATCCTTCTGTCTGTCCACCATAATGATGTCCTCTCCACTGTCCTCCAAAGGGACGTCCTTCCCACTGTCAACCACAAGGACGTCATTTCAACTTTCCACTGAAGGGAAGACCTCTTCACTGTCCACTACAGGGATGTTTTTCCCACTGTACACCACAGGGACATCCTCCTGTGCACAACAGGGATGTTCTTATCACTGTCCAACCCAGAGATGTCTTCTGCACTCCCCACTACAAGGACATCCTTTTTACTGTCCACCAAAGAGACATTCTCTTGTGCACCACAGGAACATTGTCCTTACTGTCCACAAGGCTGTCATCCACACTGTCCACCACAGTGACATCCACTCAACCCTCCAACACAGGGAAATCCTCCCAACTGTCCACATCATGGTTGTCCTCTCAACTATCAAACACAGCAAAGTCCTTCCCACTGTAAACAACAGGGACATCCTCCCCACTGTCCACCACAGGGATGTCCTTCCCACTTTCCATCTAAGTGACTTCCTCCCCTCTGTCCACAAGAGAGACATTCTTCCCACAGTTCACCACAAGGAGGTCTTTCCCAATGTCCACAACAGAAATGTTTTTCCACAGTCAACAACATAAATGTCCTTCCCACTGTCCACCACATGGACCACCTTCTCACTGTTCACCACAGGGAGGTGCTTTCTACTGTCCATTAACGTTATGTAGTTTCCCCTGTCAACCACAGGGACGCCCTCCCCACTGTCCACCACAGGGATGTTCTTTCCACTGTCCACCACAGGGATGTCCTGCCCATTGTCCACCACAGGACCATACTACACACTGTCTACCACAGGGACGTACTACCCACTGTCTACCACAAAGAGGTCTTCTCCAGTGTCCACCACAGAGACGTCATTTCAGTGGTCCACCAAAGAAATATTCTCCCCACTGTCCACAACACGGACCTCCTTCCCAACATCCACCAGAGGGAGGTCCTCTCTCTACTGTCCATCAAATTGATGTCCTTTCCACAATCCACCACAGGGACGTCCTACCCACTGTCCACAAAAGATGTGTCCTCCCCACTGTCCACCACAGTTAGGTCCTCCCAACTGTCAACCACAGGGATGTTTTTCCCACGGTCCACAAAACAGATGCCCTTCCCACTGTCCACTACAGGAATATCCTCCTGTGTACTACAAGGACATCCTTACCACTGTCCACAACATGGTTGTCCTCAACAATATACACTACAGGGAAGTCCTCACCTCCGTCCACCACACAAATATCCTCTGCACTGTAAACCACAGGGATATCTTACCCACTGTGCACCACAGGCAGGTCCTCCCCTCTGTCCACCACAGGGACATCCTTCTGTCTGTCCACCACAATGATGTCCTCTCCACTGTCCTCCAAAGGGATGTCCTTCCCACTGTTGACCACAAGGACGTCATTTCAACTTTCCACTGAAGGGAAGACCTCTTCACTGTCCACCACAGGGATGTCCTTCCCACTGTACAACACAGGGACATCCTCCTGTGCATAACAGGGATGTTCTTACCACTGTCCAACCCAGAGATGTCTTCTGCACTCCCCACTACAAGGACATCCTTTTCACTGTCCACCAAAGAGACATTCTCTTGTGCACCACAGGAGCATTGTCCTTACTGTCCACAAGGCTGTCATCCACACTGTCCACCACAGGGAAATCCTCTAAACTCTCCAACACAGGGACATCCTCCCAACTGTACACAACACGGATGTCCTCTCAACTATCAAACACAGTGAAGTCCTTCCCATTGTAAACAACAGGGACATCCTCCCCACTGTGCACCACAGGGACATCCACCTGTGCACAACAGGGATATCCTAACCACTGTCTACCACAGGAATGTCCTCCCCACTGTCTAAAACAGGGATGTCCTTCCCATTGAACACCACATTGACATCCTCTAGTTGTCCAAATAAAGAACTTCCTTCCAACAGTTAACCACAGGGACATCTTCCTAACTGTCCACCACACAAATATGTTCCCCACTATCCACTACAGAAACATCCATCCCACTCTACACAACAGGGATATACTCCCCACCTTCCTCCAAAAGGATGTTCATCCCAATGTTCACAACAGAAATGTCCTACACATGGTCCACCACAGGGATATCCTCCCAAGTCTCCACCACAAGGAGTTCCTCCCCACCATCCACCACAGGGACCTTCTTCCCACTGTCTACCAAAGGGACATCCTTCCTACTATCTACAACACAGACATCTTCCCCACTGTCCACCACATGGACATCCTTCCCACTGTCTACCACAGGGATGTGCTACCCCACAGTCCACCATAGTGTGGTCCTCCCCACTGTCCACCACAAGGACATCCTCCTGTGCACAAGAGGGATGTCCTTGCCATTGTTTACCACAGGGACATATTTTGCATTGTCCACCACAGGGACGTCATTCCTACTGTCCACAAAAGTGAGGTTCTCCCTGCTGTCCACCACAGGGGCATCCTTACCGCTGTCCATGACAGGGTCATCCTCGCCACTGTCCACCATGGGTATGTCCTTCGCATTGTTCACTAGAGGGACATCTTCCCCAATGTGCAAAAAAGAGACATCTTTTACTGTCCACCACAGGGATATCCTTCCCACTGTCCACCACAGAGAGCACCTCCCTGCTCTCCACCAAAGGGACAGTCTTCCCACTGTCCACCATAGAACATCCTTTCCACTGTCCACCACAGGTACATCATCTCCACTGTCCACCAGAGGGGAAAATCCTTCCCACTGTCCACCACATGGAGTTCCTCCCTAATGACCACCAGAGGGACATCCTTCCTACTGTTCACCACAAGGAGGTCTTTCCCAATTTCCACAACAGAGACATCCTTCGCACAGTCCACAACATTTATTTCCTTCCAATGTCAACCACAGAGACCTCCTTCTCACTGTCCACCACAGGGAAGTGCTCTATACTGTCCACCACAGGTATGTCCCTTACACTGTCCACCACAGTGATGTCCTCTGCCCTGTCCACAACAGGCATATCATTTCCATGGTCCACCACAGGGACCTCCTTCCCACTGTACACCACAGGGGAGTCCTCTCTACTGTCCACCACAGGGATGTCCTTTCCACTGTTCACCAAAGCAACATCCTCCACACTGTCCACAACAGGCATGTCCTTCCCACAATCCAGCAAAGAAAGGTACATCCTGCTGTCCACAACAGGAACTTACTTCCCAGTGTTCACTAAATGATATCCTCCCCTATGTCAACCAGAGAGACATCCTTCCTACTGTTCACCACATGGTGTTTCTCCCCACCGTCCACGTGAGGGACATGCTTCCCACAGTCCACCACACAAAACTCCTTCCAAATGTCCACAACATGGACATCCTTCCCACAATCCAAAACACAAATGTCCTCCCCACTGTCCAACATGTAGACCTACTTCCCATTGTGCACAACAGAAA
Source organism: Arvicanthis niloticus (assembly GCF_011762505.2). Classification (NCBI taxonomy): domain Eukaryota; kingdom Metazoa; phylum Chordata; class Mammalia; order Rodentia; family Muridae; genus Arvicanthis; species Arvicanthis niloticus. Next base: position 58,422 of record NW_023045064.1, on the reverse strand, counting down.
GATCCTCTCTAATCTCCACCAGAGAAATGTCCTTGCCACTGTTCACCTAAGTGACGTCCTCCCTTCTGTCCACAAGAGGGACATTCTTCTCACAGTTCACTAGAAGAAGTCTTTCCCAATGTCAACAACAGAGATGTTCTTCCCACAGTTTACAACATAAATGTCCTTTCCACTGTCCACCACAGGGAAGTCTTCACTACTGTCAATCTAAGTGATGTACTTTCCACTGTCCACCACAGGGATGTCCTCTCAATTGTCTACAACAGGCATGTCCTTCCCACTGTCCACCACAGAAAGGTACACCCTGATGTCCACAACAGAAACGTACTTCCCAATGTCCACTAAATGATGTCCTTTTCTATGTCCACCACAGAGACATCATTAAACTGTTCACCACATAGTGTTTCTCCCTACTGTCCACGAGAAGCACATTATTTCCACTGTTCAGCACTCGGAGGTCCTTCCCAATGTCTACAACATTGACATCCTTCCCACAATCCACAACATAAATATCCTCCCCACTGTCCAACACATGGTCCTTCTTCCCACTGTTCACCACAGAAAGGTCCTCTCTACTGTCTACCACATGGATGTCCTTACCTCTGTCCAAACCAGTAACATCCTCCCCACTGTCCACAACAGTGATGTCCTTCCCACTGTCCACAAAAGAAAGGTCTTACCCACTGACCACCACAGGGATGTCCTTCTCACTGTCCACCTAAGTGATGTCCTCACCTCTGTCCACAAGAGGGACATTTTTCCCAAAGTTCACCACAAGGAGTTCTTTCCTAATGTCCACAACAGAGGTGCTCTTCCCACAGTCCACAACATAAAAGTCCTTCCCACTGTCCACCACAGGGACCTCCTTCGCACTGTCTGACACAGTGAAGTAATCTCCAGTGTCCACCACATAGACATCCTTTCACTGTCCACAAAAAGGACTACCTTCCCACTGTTTACCACAGGGACCTCTGCCTAACTGTCCACCACACAAATATGTTCCCAACTGTCCACTACAGAAACATCCATCCCACTGTACACAACAGGGAATTACTCCCCACTGTCCTTCACAAGGACGTCCATCACAGTGTCCACAACAGAATGGTCCTACCCACTGTCCACCACAGGGACATCTTCCCAACTGTCCACCCCAAGGAGTTCCTCCCCAACAGTCTACCACAGGATCATTCTTCCCACTGTCCACCACAGGGACATCCTCCTGTGTACTACAAGAAAATCCTTACCACTGTCCACAACATGGTTTTCCTCAACAATATGCACTACATGGAAATTATCACCACAGTCCACCACAAGAATATCCTCTGCACTGTAAACCACAGGGACATCCTACCCACTGTCCACCACAGGAAGGTCCTCCCCTCCGTCTACCACAGGGACAACCTTCTGCCTGTCCACCACATTGTTGTCCTCAACACTGTCCTTCAAAGCGACGTCCTTCCCACAGTTGACCACAAGGATGACATTTCAATGGTCCATCACAGGGAAGTCCTCTTCACTGTCCACTACAGGGATGTCCCTTCCACTGTACACCACAGGGACATCCTCCTGTGCAAAACAGGAACGTTTTTACCATTGTCTACCCCAGAGTTGTCTTCTGCACTCCCCACTACAAGGACATCATTCTCACTGTCCACCAAAGAGACTTTCTCTTGTGCACCACCGGAGCGTTGTTCTTACTGTCCACAAGGCCATCATCCACACTGTCTACTACAGTGAAATCCTCTCAACTCTCCAACACAGGGACATCCTCCTAACTGTCCACAACACGGATGTCCTCCCAACTAGCAAACACAGCAAATCCTTCCCACTGAAAACAACAGGGACATCCTCCCCACTGTGCAACACAGGGACATCCCCCTGTGCACAACAGGGATGTCCTAACCACTGTCCAAAACAGATATGTCCTCCGCACTATCCACAATATGGACATCCTTCCAACTATGCACCACAGGGATATGCTCCAGTGCACCACAGTAATATCCTCCTCACTGTCCATCACAACGAAAAACTCCCCACCATCCATCACTTGGATTTGCTCCCCACGGTCTACAACAGTGATATCCTTCCCAATATTCAAACTAGAAAAATCCTCCCCGCTATCCACCAAGACAACATCCTTAAGAATGTCCACTTCAGTGATATCCTTTCCTCAGATCATAACAGGGATCTCCTTCCCACTGTCCATCACAAGTAGGGCCTCCCCACTGTCAACCAGAGGCACACCTTTCCCACTGTCCACCACAAAGAGGTCTATCCCAATGTCCAAAACTGGGATGTCCTTCCCACTGTTCACAACTTATATCTCCTTTCCACTGTCCACCACAGGGACCTCCTTCCCACTGTCCACCACAGGGTAGTCTTCTCTACTGTCCACCACAAGGATGTCTTTTCCACTGTCTAACAGATTGAGGTACTCGCCACTGTTTACAACAAACATGTATATACCACTGTCCACTACAGAAACGTTCTCTCCACTGTCCACCACAGGGAGGTCCTCCCAACTGTAAATCACAGGGACATCCTTTCAACTGTTCACCATAGAGATGTCCTTCCCAATATCCACCACAGGGACATCCTCCTGTGTACCACAAGGACATCCTTACCACTGTACACAGCATGGTTGTCCTCTCCAATGTCCACTACAGGGACATCCTCACCACTGTCCACAACATGAATATCCTCTACACTGTAAACCACAGGGACATCCTACACATTGTCCACCACAGGGAGGTCCTCCCCACTGTCCACAACAGGAACATTCTTCTGCCTGTCCACCACAGTGATGTCCTCCCCACTGTACATCTCAGGGACATCCTCCTGTGCACAACAGGGATATTCTTACCCCTGTACTCCCCAGAGATGTCCTCTGAACTCCCCACTACAAGGACACCCTTCTCACTGTCCACCAAAGAGACATTCTCTTGTGCACCACAGGAACTTTGTTTTTACTGCAAGTTCTTACTACAGTCTACAAGGCTGTCTTCTGCACTGTCCAACAAACTCCTCATCATTGTCCATCACTGGACATCTTTTTCACTGTCAACCAAAGAGAGGTCTTCCCAGCTGTCCACCACAGTGATGTCCTTCCAACTGTCCAAAAGAGTAAAGCCCTCCCCACTGTCCAAAACAGGGATGTCCTCCCCACTGTCCACCATATGGACGTTCTACCTACTAGCCATCACAGGGATGTCCTTCCTACTGTCAACCATAGAGAGGTTCTCCCAGCTGTCCAAAACAGAAACATCCTTCTCACTGTTCACCACAAGGACATCCTCTCCACTGTGCACCACAGGGACATCCTCCTGTGCACAACAGTGATGTCCTCACCCTTGTGCACCACAAGAACGTCTGCCTTTGCACACCAGGAATGTCCTCACCACAGTTTACCCCCGAGATGTCCTCTGCACACTCCAAGGTAGGGACATCAAATCCAATGTCCACCAAAGGACATTCTCCTTTGCACCAGAGAAACTTCCTCAACACTCTCCACCAAAGGACCTCCTCCCCATTGTCCACCAAACGAACATATTCCCCAAAGTCCACTAAAGAGAAGTCCTTTCCACTGTCCACAACAGGGACGTCCTTCACACTGTCCACCACAGAGAGTTCCTCCCAGCTCTCCACCACAGGGATGTCCTTCTCACTGTTCACCAGAAGAACAATCTCCCCACTGTGCACAACAAGGACATCCTCCTGTGCACAACAGGGATGTCCTCAACCTTGTGCACCACAGGAACATCTTCCTGTGCACACCATGGATGTCCTCACCACTGTCTACGCCAGAGATGTTCTCTGCACAATCCACGACAGGGACATCATTCCCAATGTCTACCAAAGGGACATTCTCTTTTCGGCAGAGAAACATTATCACCACTGTCCATTACAAGACATCCTGTACATTGTCCACCACAAGGACATACTCCCTACTGACCACCTAAGGGAAATCCTCCCCACTGTTTACAGCAGGGATGTCCTTCCAACTATCCACCACAGGGGGTCCTTCCCACTGTCCACCAGAAAGACATCCTTCCAACTGTCTACCACAGGGACTTATTCCCCAGTGTCAACCAAAAGGACATCCTCCCCACTTTCCACCACAGGGATGTTTTCCACATGGTCCACAAGGGGTGTCTTCACCAAGGTTCACTACAGGGACATCCTTCCTACTGTTCACCACAGGGAGGTCCTCCCCACTGTCCACAACATGGATGTCTTTCCCACTGTAAAACCAAGAATTGTCCTTCCCACTGTCCACCACAGACACGTCTTTCCATCTGTCGACTACATTGACAACCACCCCATTGTCCACCACAGGGAAGTCCTCGCAACCGTCCTCCACAGGGAGGTCCTCCCCATAGTCCACCACACGGATGTCCTCCACAGTGTAATCCACAGGTATGTCCTCCTCAGTGTGCACAAGAGTGAATTACTCACCACTCTATGCCACAGGGATGTCCTTCCCATTGACCACCTCAGTGACTACCTCCCCACTTTCCATCACAGGGATATCCTACCCACTGTCCACAACAGAAAGGATCTCCCTGCTGTCCAACACAGGGACATCCTTACCACTATTTACCACAGGGTCATCCTCACCAATGTCCACCAGTGTGAAATCCATCCCACTGTTCACCACAGGAACATCCTTTCCACTGAGCACCACAGGGACATTCTTCTGTGCATAACAGAAATGTTCTTACCACTGTCCATTGCAGTGATGTCCACTGCACTCTCCACTCCAGGCAAATAATTCCCACTGTCCACCAAAAAGACGTTTCCTTGTGCACCACAGGACATCCTCCCCACGGTCCACAATGTCATCATCACCACTGTCCACCACAGTGATGTGCTCTGCACTCTCCAAAACAGGGACATCATTCCCAAGGTCCACCAAAATAGTGTTTTCCTGTGCACCACAGAAACATCCTCCCCACTGTCCACCACAATGTTGTCCTCATCACTATCCAGCACAGGGATCCCAACTATCCAACACAGAGTGCTCCTCTTCACTGTCCACCACAGAGATGTCCTTCCCACTGTCCACCACAGAGAGTTCCTCCCACCTGTCCACCACAGGGATGTCCTCCCAGCTGTCCAACAGAGGGATATCCTTCCCACTGTGCACCACAAGGAGGTCCTTCCCAATGTCCACAAAAGTGACATCCTTTTTAAAATCCACAGCATAAACTTCTTTCTCACTTTCCAGAAAATGTATATCCTTCTTACTGTCTACCACAGGGAGGTCCTCTCTACTGTCCACCACAGTGATGTCCTTTCCACTGTCCACCACAGGGACGTCCTCCTCACTGTCCAGCACAAGGACATCCTTCCAACTGTCCAGCACAGAAACCACCACCCACTGTCCACCATGGGAATGTCCTACACTTGGTCAGCCACAGAAACATCCTGCCCAATGTTCACCACAGGGATGCTGTCACCAATGTCCAACATAGAGTTGTGCTCATCACTCTTCATCACAGGGATATCTTTTTCCTGTCAACAACAAGATGTACACTGGACTGTCCAAACAGAGATGTTTTCCCACTGTCCACAAAAGGGGCGTCCTCACCAATGTCCACTAAAGGGGTGTGCTTTTCCATAGTTCAAAACAGAAACATTCCTTCTGTCTTCTCCTCTCTCTGGATGCTTTTCTGCCCTCTCCTTTCTCTGGTTACCCTTCTGTTCTCTCTTCTCTCTGGATATCCTGTCTTCTCCTTGCTCTTGATGCCCTTCTGTTCTCTCCTCTTTCTGGATGCACTTCTGTTCTCTCCTCTCTCCGGATGCCCTTCTGTCATTTCCTCTCTCTAGATGCCATTCTGTTTTCTCCTCTGTATGGATGCCCTTCTGTTCTCTCCTCTCTCTGGATTCCCTTCTGTCTTCTTCTCTCTCTGGATGCCGTTCTATCCTCTCCTATCTCTGGATGCCCTTATGTCTTCTCCTCTCTCTGGATGCACTTCTGTTCTCTACTCTCTCTGGATTCCCTATTTTTCTTCTATTATCTCTAGATGCCCTTCTGTCATCTCCTCTCACTGGATGACCTTCTGTCTTCTCTCTCCTGATGCCCTTCTGTTCTCTCCTCTCTCCGAATGCCCTTCTGTTCTCTCCTCTCTCTGGGTTCACTTCTGTCTTCTCCTTCTCTGGATGCCCTTCTGTTCTCTCCTCTTTCTGGATGCCCTTCTGCTCTCTCCTCTGTCTAGATGCCCTTCTGTTTTCTCCTCTCTCTGTATGGATTACTGTACTGTTTTATGTGGATGCCCTTTTTCCTCTCCTCTCTCTGGATGCCCTTCTGCACTATCTTCCCTGTGGAGGAAATTCTGTGCTCTCCTCTCTCTGGATGCCCTTCTGTCTACTCTTATCTCCCAATGCCCTTCTGTCTTCTCCTATTTCTAGATGCCCTTCTGTTCTTTGCTCTCTCTAAATGCCCTTCTTTCTTCCTCTCTCCCTATTCTTTTTTGTTCCCTCGTCTCTCCCGATGCCCTTCAATCCTCTTCTCTTTCTGGATGTCCTTCACTCTTCTGCTCTCTCTGGATATTCTGTTCTCTCCTCTTTCTGGATTCTCTCGTGTACTCTAATCTCTGGGGATGTGCTTATGTTCTCTCTTATTTTGGGATGTCCTTCTGTCCTCTCCTCTCTCTGGATGCCCTTCTGTCTTCTCCTTTCTCTAGTTGCCCTTCTGTTCTCTCCTGTCTCTGGATGCCCTTTTGTCCTCTCCTCTCTCAGAATACCCTTCTATTCTATTTTCTCTCTGGATGCCGTTCTGTACTCTCCTCTCTCTGGATGCTCTTGTGTCCTCTTCTCTCTCTGGATGCACTACTGTTCTCTCCTCTCTCTGGATTCCCTTCTGTTTTCTCCTCTCTCTGGATGACCTTCTGTTCTCTTCTCTCCCTGGATGCCTTCTGTCTTCTCGTCTCTCAGGATGCTCATCTGTCCTCTTCTTCATCTATATTCCTTCTCTCTTCTCCTCTTTCCAGATGCCCTTCTGTTCTCTCCTCTTTCTGGAAGCCCTTCTGTATTATCTGCTCTCTGGATGCCCATCTGTTCTCTCCACTCTCTAGATACCCTTCTGTTCTCTCCTCTATCTAGATGCCCTTCTGTTCTCTCCTCTATGTAGATGCCATTCTATCTTCTCCTCTCTCTGTATGGCCTTCTTTACTCTTTTCTGTGGATGCCCTTCTGCCCTCTCCTCTCTCTAGATGCCATTCTTTTCACTCTTCTTTCTGGAGGCCATACTGTCCTCCTCTGTATCTGGATGCCATTCCATCTTCTCCTACCTCCCGATACCCTTCTGTCTTCTCTTCTTTCTAGGTATCCTTCTGTTCTCTGCTCTCTTTACATGCCCTTCTGTCCTCTATTGTCTCTGGATGCACTTATATTCTCTCCTCTTTCTGGATTTTCTAATGTTCTATCATCACTCTGAATGTGCTTCTGTTCTCTTTTCTCTCAGGATGTCCTTATGTCCTCTCCTCTCTCTGAATGCCCTTCTGTCTTCTCCTTTCTCTGGATGCCCTTCTGTTCTATCTTCTTATTGGATGCCCATTTGTCCTCTCCTCTCTATGGATACCCTTCTGTTATCTCCTCTCTCTTGATGCCCTTCTTTTCTCTCCTCTCTCTGGATGCCCTTTTGTCCTCTTCTCTCTCTGGATGCCCTTCTGCTCTCTCCTCTCTCTGGATGCCCTTCTGTTTTCTCCTCTCTCTGGATGCCCTTCTGTTTTCTCCTCTCTCTGGATTCACTTCTGTTTCTCCTCTCTCTTGATGCCTTTCTGTTCTATCCTCTCTCTTGATGCCATTCTGTTCTCTCCTTTCTCTGGATTCCCTTCTATCTTCTCCTCTCTCTTGATGCCCTTCTGTTCTCTATTCTTTCTGGATTCTCTTCTGTTTCTCCTCTCTCTGGATGCCCTTCTGTCTTCTCTGCTCTCCGGATGCCCTTCAGCTTTCTCCTCTCTCTGGATGCTCTTCTGTTCTCGCCTCTCTCCGGAAGCCCTTCTTTCTTCTTCTCTCTCAGGATGCCCTTCTGTTCTCTACTCTCTCTCCGCATGCCCTTCTGTCTTCTCCTCTCTCCCTATGCCCTTCTGTCCTCTCCTCTCTCTGGATGCTCTTCTGTCTTCTCCTCTCTCTAGATGCCCTTTATTCTCTCCTCTCTCGAGATGCCCTTTTTCCCTCTCCTCTCTGTGGATGCCCTTCTGTATTCTCCTACCTCTTAATGCCCTTCTGTCCTCTCCTCTCTCTAGATGCCCTTCTGTCTTCTCCTCTCTCCCTATGCCCTTCTGTTCTCGTGTCTCTCTGACTTCCCTTCAGTTCTCTCCTCTCTCCGGATGCCCTACTGTCTTCTTCTGTCTCTAGATGCCATTCTGCTCTCTCCTCTCTCTGGATGCCCTTATGTTCTCTCCTGTCTCTGGAAGTTCTTCTGTTTTCTCTGCTCTCTGGATACTGTTCTATTCTCTACTCTCCATGGATGCCCTTCTGTTTTCTCTGCTCTCTGATTGTCCTTCTGTTCTCCCCTATCTGTGGATGTGTTTCTGTCTTCTCCTCTCTCTGGATGCCCTTCTGTTCTCTCCGCTGTCTGGATGCCCTTCTGTCCTCTCCTCTTCATGGATGCCTTTCAGTCTTCTCTCTCTTGCTGGCTTTCTATTCCCTCTTCTCTCTGGATCCATTCTGTCCTTTCCTCTCTCTGAATGCCCTTCTTCACTCTCCTCTCTCTGGATGCCCTTCTGTCCTCTTTTCTCTCTGGATGCCTCTCTGTTCTCTCCTCTCTCTGGATGCCCTTCTGTCTTCAACTCTCTCTGGATGCCCTTTGTTCTCTCTTCCCTCTGGATGCCCTTCTGTCCTCTCCTCTCTCTGGATGCCCTTCTGTCATCTCCTCTCTCCTTATGCCCTTCTGTTCTCTAGTCTCTCTGGCTTCCCTTCTGTCTTATCCTCTCTCTGGATTCCGATCTGTTCTCTCCTCTCTCCGCATGCCCTTCTGTCTTCTCCTCTCCCTGGATTTCCTTTTGCTCTCTCCTCTCTCTGTATGCACTTCTGTTCTCTACTCTCTCTGGATGCCCTACTGTCTTCTTCTGTCTCTGGATGCCCTTATTCACTCTCTTCTTTCTGGATGCCCTTATGTCCTCTCTTCTCCCTGGATGCCCTTCTGTCCTCCTTTCTCTCTAGATGCCCTTCTCTTCTCTCCTCTCTCTAGATGCCCTTCTGTCCTCTATTCTCTCTGTAAGCCTCTCTGTTCTCTCTTCTCTCTGGATGCCCTTCTGTTCTGTCCTCTCTCTGGATTCCCTGTTAGTCTTCTCCTCTCTCTGAATGCCCTTCTGTACTCTCCTCTCTCTGGATTCGCTTCTGTCTCCTCCTTCTCTTGATGCCCTTCTGTTCTTTCCTCTATCTAGATGCCCTTCTGTCTTCTCTTCTCTCTGGATGGCTTTCTATTCTCTACACTCTCTAGATGCCCTTTTCTTGTCTCCTCTCTTTATTTGCCCTTCTGTCCTCAATTCTGTCTGAATGCCTTTCTCTTTTATCCTCTGGATGCCCTTCTTCTGTCTCTTCTCTCTTCATGCCCTTCTGTTCTATCCTCTCTCCGGATGCCCTTCAGTCCTCATCTCTCTCTGGATGTCCGTCAGTCTTCTGCTCTCTCTGGATGGGCTTCTATTCTCTCCTCTTTCTGGATTCTCTCCTGTTCTCTCATCTGTCTGCATGCACTTCTGTTCTTTCTTCTCTCAGGATGTCCTTCTGTCGTCGCCTCTCGCCTGATGCCCTTCTGCTCTCTCTTCTCTCTGGATGCCCTTCTGTTCTATCCTCTCTCTGGATGCCCTTCTGTCTTCTTCTCTCTCTAAATGCTCCTGAGCTCCCTCCTCTCTCTGGATGCCCTTCTGTCCTCTCCTCTGTCTGGATGCCCTTCTGTCTTCTCGTCTAACTGGATAACATTCTGCTCTCTTCTCTCTCTGGATGCCCTTCTGTCCTCTCCTCTCTCTTGATGCCCTTCTGTTCTCTACTCTCTCTGGATTCCATTTTTGTCTTCTCCTCTCGCTGGATGACCTTCTCTTCTCTCTTCTCTCTAAATGCCCTTCTGTCCACTATTCTTTCTGGATGCCTCTCTGTTCTCTTGTCTCTCTGGTTGCCCTTCTGTTCTCCCCTCTCTCTGGATGCCCTTCTGTCCTCTCGTCTCTCTGTATGCCCGTCTGTCTTCTCCTCTCGCCCTATTCCCTTCTATTCTCTCGTGTCTCCAGGTTCCCTTCTGTCTTTTCCTTTCTCTGGATGCTTTTCTGTTCTCTCCTCTCTATGGATGCACTTCTAATTTCTCCTCTCTCTGGATGCCCTTATGCTTTCTCCTCTCTCTGGATGCCCTTCAGTTCTTTCCTCTCTCTGGATGCCCTACTATCTTCTCCTTTCTGTGGATGCCCTTCTACTCTCTCCTCTCTCTGGATGCCCTTCTGTTCTCTCCTCTCTCTGGATTCCCTTCTGTCTGCTCTTCTTCTTGATGCCCTTGTGTCCTCTTCTCTCTGGATGAACTTCTGATCTGTCCTCTCTCTGGATGCACTTCTGTTCTCTTCTCTTTCCGGATGCCCTTCTGTCTTCTCCTCTCTGGATGCCATTCTGTCTTCTCCTCTCTCCGAATGCCCTTCTGTTTTTTCCTCTCTTTGGATTCCCTTCTATACTCTCCTCTCTCTGGATGCCCTTCTGTCTTCTCCTCTCTCTTTAAGCCCTTCTGTTCTCTCCTCACTGCGGATTACCTTCTGTCTTTTCCTCTCTCTGGATGCTTTTGTGCTCCCTCCTCTCTCTGGATACCCTTCCATTCTCTCCTCTCTCTGGATTCCCTACTGTCTTATCCTCTCTCTGGATGCCCTTCTGTTCTCTCCTCTTTCTGGATGTTCTTTTGTTCTCTCCTCTTTCCGGATGCCCTTTTGTCTTCTCCTCTCACTGGATGCCCTTTTGCTCTCTCCTCTCTGTGAATATCCTTCTGTTCTCTTCTTTTTCTAGATGCCCTTCTGTTCTCTCTTCTCTCTGGATGCCCTTCTGTCTTCTCCTCTCTCTGGATGCCCTTCTGTTCTCTCCTCTCTCTGGATGCCCTACTATCTTCTCCTTTCTGTGGATGCTCTTCTGCTCTCTCCTCTCTCTGGATGCCCATCTGTCTTTTCGTATCTATGGATGACATGCTTTTGTCTACTTTCTCTGGATGACCTTCTTTTCTCTCCTCTATCCAGATGCCTTTCTGTCTTCTCTTTCTGGAGGCCCTTCTGTACTTTCCTCTCTCTGGATGCCATTCTGTCCTCTCCTCTCTCTGGATGACCTTCTGTCTCATTATCTCTCTGGATGCCCTTCTTTTGTCTCCTCTCTCTAGATTCTATTCTGTCCTCTCATCCCTCTGGGTGCCCGTCTGTTCCGTTGTCTCTCTGGATGATCTTCTGTTTCCTCATTGCTGTGGATGCCCTTCTGTTCTCTCCTCTCTCTGGAAGATCTTCTGTTCTCTCATCTCTCTGGATGTTCTTGTGTCCTCTCCTGTCTCTGGATGCCCTTCTGTTCTCTCCTCTCTCTGGATGCCCTTCTGTCTTCTCCACTCTCTGGATGCCCTTCTGTCCTCTCCTCGCTCTGTATGCCCTTCTGTTCTCTCCTCTCTCTGGATGCCCTTCTGTCTTCTCCTCCTCTCTGGATGCCCTTCTGTCCTCTCCTCTCTCTGGATGCCCTTCTGTCCTCTCCTTTCTTGGAGGCCCTTCTGTCCTCTTCTTTCTCTGGATTCCCTTCTGGCCTCTAATCTCTCTCGTTTTCTTTCTGTTTTCTTCTCTCTATTGAGGCTCTCCTGTACTCTCATCTCTCTGGTTGTCCTTCTGTACTCTCCTCACTCTGGATGCCCTTCTGTCTTCTCCTCTCTCTGGATGAATTTCTTGTCTCTCCTCTCTCTCGATGCTCTACTGTTCTCCAGTCTCTGTGGATGCACTTCTGTACTCTCCTCTTTCTGGATGCCCTTCTGTTTTCTCCTCTCTCTGTATGCCCATTTTTACTCTCCTCTCTCTGGATGCCCTTCTGCCTTCTCCTCTCTCTGGATGGCCTTCTGTTCTCTCTTCTCTCTGGATGTCCTTCTGTTGTCTGCTCTCTCTGGATACCCTTCTGTTCTATCCTCTCTCTAGATACCCTTCTGTCTTCTCCACTCTCTGGATGCACTTCTGTTCTCTCTTCTCTCTGGAGGTCATTCTGTCCTCTTTTCTCTCTGGATGCCCTTCTATCCTCTCCTCTCTCTGGATTCCCTTCTGTCCTCTCCTCTCTCTCATTGCCCTTTTGTTCTCTTCTCACTATAGATGCTCTCCTGTACTCTCATCTCCCTGGATGCCCTTCTGTTTTCTCTTCTCTCTGGATGCCAATCTAATATCTCCTCTCTTTTTATGCCTTTCATTCTTCTCCTCTCTCTGGATGCCCTTCTGTTCTCTCGTCTCTCTGGAGGCCCTTATTTACTCTCTTCTCTCTGGATGCCCTTCTTTCATATCCTCACTCGGGATGCCCTTATGTCTTCTCCTTTCTCCAGATATTCTCTGTCCTATCCTCCCTCTGGATGCTCTTCTGTTCTCTCCTCTCTCAGGATGCCCTTCTGTTCTTTCCTTTCTTCAGATGTCCTTCTGTCGTCTCCTCTCTCTGGATGCCCTTCTATTCTCTCCTCTCTCTGGATTCCCTTTTGCCCTCTCATATCCTGTTTTCCCTTCTGTTTTCTTCTCTCTATGTATGCTCTCCTGTTCTCTTATCTTTCTGAATGCCATTCTGTTATCTCCTCTCTGGGGATGCCCTCTGTCTTCTCCCCTCTATGGATGCCCTTCTGTTCTCTTCTCTCTCTGGATGATCTTCTGTTTCCTCCACTGCTTAGATGCCCTTGTGTTCTATCCTCTTCTGTATGTATTTCTGTCTTCTCCTCTCTCTGTATGCCCTTCAGTTCTCTCCTCTCACTTGATGCCCTTCTGCCCTCTCCTCTCTCTGGATGCCCTTCTGATCTCTCCTCTGACTGCCTGACCTTCTTTCTGCTCCTCTCTCTGGATGCTCTTCTGTTCCCTCCTCTGTCTGCATGCCTTTCAGTTCTCTCCTTTCTCTCGATGCCCCTCTGTCTTCTCTCTGTGGATGCCCGTCTGTTCTCTCCTCTATCAGGATGACATTCTTCCTGCTCCTCTCTCTTGATGCACTTCTGTTCTCTCCTCTCTCTGGATGATTTTCTGTTCTCTCCAGTCTCAGGATGCCCTTCTGTCCTCCCTTTCTCCAGATGCCTTTTTGTTCTCTCCTCTCTCCAGATATCCTTCTGTCCTCTCCTCTCGCTGTATGCCCTTATGTATTTTCATCTCTCTGGATGACCTTCTGTTCCCTCCTCTATCTGGATGCCCTTCTGTCTTATCCTCTTTCTGGATGCTGTTCTGTTCTTTTCTCCCACTGGATGCCCTTCTGTCCTCTCTTCTCTCAGGATGCCCTTCTGTCTTTCACTCTCTCTTGATGCCCTTCTGAACTCTCCTCTCTTTGGGTGCTCTTCTGTTATCTCATCTTTCTGGATGCCCTTCTTTCTTCTCCTCTCTCTGGATGCCCTTCTGTTCTCTCAGCTCTCTAGATTCCCTTCATTCCTCTCATCTCTATGGATGCCACTCTGTTCTCTTCGCTCTATGGATGCTCTTGTGTTCTCTCATCTCTCTAGATTGTCTTCTGTCCTCTCATCCCTCAGAATGACCTTCTGTTCCATTCTCTGTCTGGATGACCTTTTGTTCTCTAATCTCTGTGGATGCCCTTCTGTTCTCTCCTCTCTCTGGATGCTCTTCATTTCTCTCATCTCTCTGGATGCGCTTCTGTCTTCTCCTCTCTCTACATTCCTTTCTGTTCTCTCCTCTGGAGGCACTTCTGTTCTCTCCTCTCTCTGGATGCCCTTCTTTCCTCTCTTGTCTCTGGATGCTATTCTCTCTCTCCTTTCTCTGGATGCCCTCCTGTTCTCTCCTCTATCCTGATTCCTTTCTGTCCTCTCCTTCCTCTGGATGCCCTTCTGTCTTCTCCTCTCTTAGCAAGACCTTCTTTTCTCTTCTCTCTGGATTCCCTTTTGTAATCTCCACTCTCTAGATGACTTCTGTCTTCTCCTCTCTCTGGATGCACTTATGTTCTCTCCTCTCTCTGGATGACCTTCCGTCTTCTCCCCTCTCTGGATACCCTTCTGTGCTCTCATCTCTCTGGATGCCCTTCTGTTCTCTCCTCTCTTGGAGGCCCTTCTGTCCTCTTCTTTTTCTGTATTCCATTTCTTCTGTCCTTCCTTTCTCCAGATGCCCTTCTGTTCTCTCCTCTCTCCAGATATCCTTCTGTCCTCTCCTCTCGCTGTATGCCCTTATGTATTTTCATCTCTCTGGATGACCTTCTGTTCCCTCCTCTATCTGGATGCCCTTCTGTCTTATCCTCTCTCTGGATGCTGTTCTGTTCTTTTCTCGTGCTGGATGCCCTTCTGTCCTCTCTTCTCTCGGGATGCCCTTCTGTCTTTCACTCTCTCTTGATGCCCTTCTGAACTCTCCTCTCTTTGGATGCTCTTCTGTTATCTCATCTCTCTGGATGCCCTTCTTTCTTCTCCTCTCTCTGGGTGCCCATCTGTTTTTACCTCTCCATGGATGCCCTTCTGTCTTCTCCTCTCTCTACATGCCCTTCTGTCCTCTAATCTCTCTGATTGGCTTTCTGTTCTCTTCTCTCTATCGAGGCTCTCCTGTACTCTCATCTCTCTGGATGCCCTTCTGTCTTCTCCTCTCTCTGGATGCCCTTCTTTCTTCTCCTCTCTCTGGATGCGCTTTTGATCTTCCCTCTTTTTGGATTCCCTTCAGTCTTCTTCTCTCTCTGGATGCCCTTCTGTTCTCTCGTCTCTCTGGAGGCCCTTATTTACTCCCTTCTCTCTGGATGCACTTTTGTTATATCCTCTCTTGGGATGCCCTTATGTCTTCTCCTGTCTCCAGATGTTCTCTGTACTGTCCTCTCTCCAGATGTCCTTCTGTCTTATCCTCTCTCTGAATGTCCTTCTAATTTCTCCTCTCTCTGGATTCCCTTTTGCCCTCTCATATCTCTGTTTGCCCTTCTGTTCTCTTCTCTCTATGGATGCTCTCTTGTTCTCTCATCTTTTTGAATGCCCTTCTTTTCGCCCCTTTCTCTGGATGCCCTCTGTCTTCTCTCCTCTATGGATGCCATTCTGTTCTCTTCTCTCTCTGGATGATCTTCTGTTTCCTCCACTCTATGGATGCCCTTGTGTTCTATCCTCTTCTGCATGTTTTTTTTGTCTTCTCCTCTCTATGTATGCCGTTCTGTCCTCTTCTCTCATTCAATGCCCTTCTGTCTTCTCCTCTCTTTGAATGCTCTTCTGTTCTCTCCTCTGACTGCATGACCTTCTTTCTGCTCCTCCCTAAGGATGCTCTTCTCTTCTCTCCTCTGTCTGGATGAACTTCTGTCTTCTCCTTTCTCTTGATGCCCTTCTGTCTTCTCCTCTCTGTGGATGCCCTTCTGTTCTCTCCTCTATCAGGATGACCTTCTTCCTGCTCCTCTTTCTTGATGCGCTTCTCTTCTCTCCTCTCTTTGGATGATTTTTTGTTCTCTACAGTCTCAGGATGCCCTTCTGTCCTCCCTCTCTCCAGATGCCCTTCTGTTCTCTCCTCTCTCCAGATATCCTTCTGTCCTCTCCTCTCTCTGTATGCCCTTTTGTCTTTTCATCTCTCTGGATGACCTTCTGTTCTCTCCTCTATCTGGATGCCCTTCTGTCTTCTCCTTTCTCTGGATGCCCTTCTGTCTTCCACTCTCTCTTGATGCCCTTCTGAACTCTCCTATCTCCAGATGCCCTTCTGTTGTCTCCTCTCTCTGGATGCCCTTCTGTCCTCTCTTCTCTTTGGATGCTCTTATGTTGTCTCCAAGTCTCAATGCTCTTCTGTTCTTCCCAATAAATGGATGCCCTTCTATCATCTCCTCTCTCTACCTGCCTTTCTGTTCTTTCCTCTCTCTGGATGCACTTGTGTCTTCTCCTCTCTTTTTATGCCCTTCTGTTCTCTACTATGTGTGGATTTCATTCTGTCCTATCATATCTCTGGATGTCCTTCTGTCTTCTCCTCTCTCTGGATGACCTTCTGTTCTCTCCATTCACTGGATGCCCTTCTATCATCTCCTCTCCCTGGATGCCCTTCTGTCTTCTCTGCTCTATGGATACCGTTCTATTCTCTACTGTCTCTGGATGGCTTTCTGTTTTGTCTGCTCTCTGGATGCCTGTTTGTTCTCTGCTCACTTTGGATGGCCTTCTGTCCTCTCCTCTCTCTGGATGTTATTCTGTTCTCTCCTCTCTCTGGATGGCTTTCTCTTCTCTTCTCTCTCTGGATCCCTTATGTACTCTCCTCTCTCTGGATGCCCTTCTGTACTCTCCACTCTCTGGATGCCCTTCTGTCCTCTCCTTTCTATGGATGCCCTTCTGTCCTCTCCTCTCTCTGGATGCCCTTCTGTCCTCTCATCGCTCTGATGCCCTACTGTTCTCTCCTCTCTCTGGATTTCATTTTTGCCTTCTCCTCTCTCTGGATGTGCTGCTGTTCTCTCCTCTCTCAAGATGCCCTTGTGTCCTCTATTCTCTCTGGATATCCTTCTGTTCTCTCATCTCTCTGGATTCCTTTTTGTGCTCTCCTCTCTCTGGATGCCCTTCTGTCCTCTCCTCTCTCTTGTTGCCCTTCTGTCTTCTCCCCTCTCTTTATGCCCTTCTGTTCTCTCGATTCTCTTGATGCCCTGCAGTCTTCTCCTCTCTCTGAATTCCCGACAATTTTCTTCTTACTCTGGATATCCTTCTGTCTTCTCCTCTCATTAGATGACCTTCTGTTATCTCCTCTCACTGGTTGCCATTCTGTCCTCTCCTATCTCTGGATGCCCTTCTGTCTTCTCCTCTATCTGGATGCTTCTTTTCCTCTCCTCTCACTGGATACCCTTCAGTTCTCTCATCTCTGTGTATGCCCTTCTGTTCTCTCCTCTATCTGCATGCCGTTGTGTCCTCTTCACTCGCTGGATGCCATTTCTGTCCTCCCTCTCTCCGGATGCCCTTCTGTCTTCTCCAGTCTCTGTATACCCTTCTGTCCTCTCCTCTCTCTGGATGCCCTTCTGTCTTCTCCTCTCTCCCTATGCCCGTCATTTCTCTCAATGCTCTCAATGCCCTTAAGTCTTCTCCTCTCTCTGGATACCCTTCTGTTCTCTTCTCTCTCTGGATGATCTGTTCTCACAACTCTCTGGATGCCATTGTGTCCTATCTTCTCTCTGGATGCCCTTCTGTCTTCTCTTCTCTATGGATGTTCTTCTGTCCTCTCCTCTCTTTTGGTGTCTTTCTTTTTTCTCCTCTCATTCTATGCTCTTCTATTCTCTCCTCACTCTGGATGCCATTCTGTATTCTCCTCTCTCTGGATGACCTTCTTTACTCCCCTCTCTCTGAAAGCCCTTCTGTCTTCTCTCTCTGGATGCCCTTCTGTTCTCTCCTCTCCCCGGATGCCCTTCTGTCCTTTCCTCTCTCTGGATGCCCTACTGTCCTCTTCTCTCTCTGGATTTCCTTCTGTCCTCTCATATCTCTGGTTTACCTTCTGTTCTCTTCTCTCTCTAGATTCTCTTCTGTCCTCTAATCTCTCTGGATGCCCTTCTGTTTTCTTCTCTCTTGGGAAGCCCTTCTGTCCTCTTCTCTCCCCAGATGACCTTCTGTTAACCCCCCTTATCTGGATGCCCTTCTGTCCTCTCCTATCTTTGGATGCCCTTATGTTGTCTCCTCTCTCTTGATGCTCTTCTGTTCTTCCCAAGCTGTGAATGCCTTTTGGTCCTCTTCTCTGTGTGGTTGTCCTTCAGTCTTCTGCTCTCTCTGGATGAGCTTCTGTTCTCTCCTCTATCTGGATTCTCTCCTCTACACTCATCTCTCTGGATGCCCTTCTGTTCTCTCTAATTTTGGGATGTCCTTCTGTCCTCTCCTCTCTCTGGATGCCATACAGTCCTCTCCTCACTCTGGATTTCCTTCTGTCTTCTCATATCTCTGTTTTCCCTTCTGTTCTCTTCTCTCTCTAGATTCTCTTCTGTCCACTAATCTCTCTGGATGCGCTTCTGTCTTCTTCTCTCTCTGGGAGCCCTTCTGTCCTCTCCTCTCTCCAGATGCCCTTCTGTTCCCTCCTCCTTCTGGATTCCCTCCTGTCCTCTCATCTCTCTAGATGACCTTCTGTCTTCTTCTTTCTCTGGATGACCTTCTGATCTCTCCTCTCTCCGGATGCTCTTCTGTCTACTCTTCACTCTGGATGCCCTTCTCTCTTCTCCTCTCTATGGATGCACTTCTGTCTTCACCTCTCTACAAATGCCCATCTGTCCTCACCTCTCTCTGGATGCCCTACTGTTCTCTCCTCTCTCTGAATTCACTTTTTGTCATCTCTTCTCTCTGGATGCACTGCTCTTCTCTCCATTCTCAAGATGCCCTTGTATCCTCTATTCTCTCTGGATATCCTTCTGTACTCTCATCTCTCTGGATTGCCTTTGGTGCTCTCCTCTTTCTGGAAGCCCTTCTGTCCTCTCCTCTCTCTGGATGCCCTTCTGCATTCTCCTCCCACTGGATGCCCTTCTATTCTCTCATTTCCAGTATGCCCTTCTGTCTTCTGCTCTTTCTGGATTCTCTACTGTTCTCTTCTCTCTATATGCCCTTTTGTTCTTTGCCCTCTCCGGATGCCCTTCTGTCCTCTACTCTCTATGGATGCCCTTCTGTTTCTCCTCTCTTGGGATGCCCTTCTGTTCTCTCCTCTATCAGTATGACATTCTGTCCTCTTTTTATTGATGTTCTTCTGTCTTCTCCAATCTCTGGATTCCCATCGGTTCTCTTTTCTCTGCGAATGCCCTTCTTTATTCTCCTCTCTCTGAATTTTTTTCTGTTCTCTCCTTTCTTTGGATTCCCTTCTGTCTTCTCCTCTCTCTGAATGCCCATCTGTTCTCTCATCTCTCTGCATACCCTTCTGTCCTCTCCTATTTCTGGATGCCCTTCTGCTCTCTCCTCTCTCTGAATGCCTATCTGTTCTCTCCTCTCCCTGTTTGAGCTTCTCTCTTCTCATCTCTCTGAATGCCATTCTGCTCTCTCCTCTCTCCAGACACTTTTTTTCCTCTCCTCTCTGGATGCACTTGTGTCTTCTCCTCTTTTTGGATGCCCTTCAGTTCTCTTCTCTCTGGATGCCCTTCTGGGATCTCCTCTCTCTGGATGCACTGCTCTTCTCTCCTCTCTCTGGATTCCCTTCGGTCCTCTCCTCTCTCTGGATGTCCTGCTGCCCTCTCTTCTCTCTGGATGCCCTTCTGTCCTCTCCTCTCTCTGGATGCCCTGCTGTCCTCTCCTCTCTCTGGATGCCCTTCTGTCCTCTCCTCTCTCTGGATGTTCTTTTGTCCTCACCTCTCTCTGGATCCCTTCTGTCCTCTAGACTCTCTGGTTGCCGTGCTGTTCTCTGCTATTTCTGGATAACCTTCTGCCTACACCTCACTCTGAATACATTTCGGGATTCTCCTCTCCTTCAAAACCCTACTTTTATATTCTCTATGGATGCCCTGCTGTGCTCACCCCTCTCTGGGTGCCCTTCTGTCCTATCATCTCTCTGGATGCCCTTCTGTCCTCTCCTTGCTCTGGATGCACTTCTGTCCTCTCCTCTCTCTGGATCCCTTCTGTACTCTAATCTCTCTGGTTGCCTTTCTGTTCTCTTCTCTCTGTGGTTGCTCTCCTGTACTCTCATCACTCTGGATGCCCTTCTGTTCTCTCCTCTCTCTGGATTCCCTTTTGTCTTCTCCTTTCTCTGAATGCCCTCCTGTCTTCCCCTCTCTCTAGATTCACTTCTGTTCTCTCCTCTATCCAGATGCCTTTCTTTCTTCTCCTCCCCCTGGATGTCCTTCTGTTCTCTTTTCTGTGGATGTCCTTCTGTCTGCCCTATCTCTGCATGCCCTTCTATCTTCTCTTCTTTCTGGATACCCTTCATTTCTCTTCTTTCCCTAGATGACCTTCTGTCCTCTCCTCTCTCTGGATGCTTTTCAGTTCTCTCCTCTCTCCAGATACTGTTCTGTTATTTCCTCTCTATGGATGCCCTTCTGTCCTCTCCTCTATTTGGATGCTCATTTGTTCTCTCCTCTCTCTCGATGCTCTTCTGTTCTACCCTCTCTGAATATGCCACTCTGTCCTCTCTTCTATCTGGTTGCCATTCTATTCTCTCCTCTCAACTGATGCCCTTTTGTCTTCTCCTCTTTCTGGATGCCCTTGTATTCTCTGATCTCTGTAGGTGATCTTCTGTCCTCTCCTCTCTCTGGATGCCCTTCTGTTCACTTCTCTCCCTGGATGCCCTTCTGTTTTCTCCTCTCTCTGTATGCCCTTCTATACTCTCCTTTCTCTGGATGTCCTCCTATCTTCTCCTCTCTCTGGATGCCCTTCCGTTCTCTCCTCTCTCCGGACACCTTTTTTCCTCTCCTCTCTGGATGCCCTTGTGTCTTCTCCTCTCTCTGGATGCCCTTCTGTTCTCTCCTCTCTACGGATGCCTTTCTTTCCTCTCCTCTCTCTGGATGCCCTTCTATCTTCTCCTCTTTTTGGATGCCCTTCAGTTCTCTTCTCTCTGGATGCCCTTCTGGGCTCACCTTTCTCTGGATGCCATTCTGTCTTCTCCTCTCTCTGGATGAACTTCTGTTCTCTCCTCTCTCTGGATTCCCTTCTGTCCTCTCCTCTCTCTGGATGCCCTGCTGTCCTCTCCTCTCTATGGTTGCCCTTCAGTCCTCTCCTTGCTCTGGATGCCCTTCTGTCCTCTGGTCTCTCTGGATCCCTTTTGTCCTCTAATCTCTCTGGTTGCCTTTCTGTTCTCTTCTTTCTATGGATGATCTCCTGTACTCTCATCACTCTGGATGCTCTTCTGTTCTCTCCTCTCTCTGGATTCCCTTTTGCCTTCTCCTCTCTCTGAATGCCCTCCTGTCTTCCACTCGCTCTGGATTCACTTCTGTTCTCTCCTCTATCCAGATGCCCTTCTTTCTTCTCCTCCTCCTGGATGGCCTTCTGTTCTCTTTTCTATGGATGCCTTTCTGTCCGCCCTATCTCAGGATGCCCTTCTATCATCTCTTCTTTCTGGATGCCCTTCTTTTCTCTGCTTTCTCTAGATGCCCTTCTGTCCTCTCTTCTAGCTGGATGCCCTTCTGATCTCTTTTTTGCCTGGGTGCCCTTCTGTCCTCTCCTCTCTCTGGATGCCCGTCTGTCCTCTTCTCCATCTGGATGCCTTCTCTCTTCCCCTCTCTCTGGATGCTCTTCTTTTCTCTCCTCTCCCTGGAAGCCCTTCTGTTTTCGCCTCTTTCTGGATGCCCTTCAATTCTCTCCTCATCCTGGATACCCTTCTGTCTTATCCTCTCTCTATATGCCCTTCTATACTCTTCTTTCTCTAAATGTCCTTTAGTCTTCTGCTCTCTCTGGATGCCCTTCTCTTCTCTCCTCTTTCTGGATTCTATTCTGTTTTCTCTTCTCTCTGGATGCCCTTCTGTTCTCAACTCTCTCAGGATGCCCTTCTGTCCTCTCCTCTTCCCGGATGCCCTTCTGTGTTCTCCTCCTGCTGGATGCCCTTCAATACTCTCATCTCCAGTATGCCCTTCTGTCTTCTGCTGTTTCTGGATTCTCTACTGTTATCTTCTCTCTATATGCCCTTCTGTTCTTTCCTCTCTCCGAATGCACTTCTGTCCTCTCCTCTCTATGGATGCCCTTCTGTTTTCTCCTCTCTTGGGATACCCTTCTGTTCTCTCTTCTATCAGTATGACATTCTATCCTCTTTTTCTTGATGCCCTTCTGTCTTGTCCACTCTCTGGATGCCCATCTGTTCTCTCTTCTCTCTGGATGCCCTTCTTTCCTCTCCTCGCTCTAAATTCCCTTCTGTTCTCTCCTTTCTTTGGAATTCCTTCTGTCTTCTCCACGACATGAATGCCCTTCTGCTCTCTCTTCTCTCTGAATGCCCTTCTGTCCTATCCTCTTCCTGCATGCCCTTCTGTCCTCGCCTCTTTCTGGATGCCATTCTGCTCTTTCATCTCTCTGGATGCCCATCGGTCCTCTCCTCTCCTGGTATGCTCTTCTGTCTTCTCCTCTCTCTGGATGCCCTTTGGCTTCCTCCTCTCTCTGAGTGCCTTTCTGTCTTCCCCTCTCTCTGGATTCACTTCTGTTCTCTCATTTCTCTGGTTGCCATTCTATCCTCTCCTCTCTCTGGATGCTTTTCTGATCTCTCCTCTCTCTGGATGCCCTTCTGTTCTCTCCACACTCTGGATGCACTTCTTTCCTCTGCTCTCTCTGGATGTCCTTCTGTTCTATCCTCTCCCTGGATGTCCTTCTGTTCTCTTCTATTTCTAGATGCCCTTTTTTCCTCTCCTCTCTGGATGCCCTTCTAACTATTCCTCTCTTCGCATGACCTTCTGTTCTCTCCTCTCTTTGGATACATTTCTGTCTTCTCGTTCTCCAGATTCCCTTCTGTTCTCTTCTCTTTCTGAATGCGCTTCTGTTCTCTCCTCTCTCCGGGTGCCCTTCTGTCTTCTTTTCTCTCTGGATGCCCTTTTCTTCTCTTCTCTCTTTGGATTCCCTTCTGTCTTCTCCTCTCTCTGGATGCCCTTCTGCTCTCTCCTCTCTCTGAATGCCCTTCTGTACACTCCTCACTATGGATACCCTTCCGTTCTCTCTTTTTTCTGGATGCCCTTGTGTTCTCTCCTCTCTCCGGATGCCTTTCTGCCTTCTCCTCTTTCTGGATGCCCTCTGTTCACTTCTCTCCCTGTATGTCCAACTGTCCTCTCCCCTCTCGAGATGCCCTTCTGTCCACTTCTCTCTCTGGATGCCCTTCTTTTCTCTCCTATCTCGGGATTCCCTTTTTGTCTTCTCCTCTCTCTCGATGAACTTTTCTTCTCTCAACTCTCTAGATGCCCTTCTGTCCTCTATTCTCTATTTGTGCCCTTCTGTTCTCCCGTCTCTTTGAATACCCTTCTGTGCTCTCCTCTCTCTGGATGCCCTTCTGTCCTCTCCTATCTCTGGATGCCCTTCTGTCTTCTCCTCTCTCTGGATGCCCTTCTGTCTTCTCCTCTCTCTGGATGCCCATCTTTGATCTCCTCTCTCTGGATGACGTTCTGTCTTCTCCTCTTTCTGAATACCCTTTTGTCTTCTCCTCTCTCGGGATAAATTATATTACTCTCCCTTCTCCTGATGCCCATCTGTTCCCTCCTCAATACCGATGACCTTCTGTCTTCTCCTCTTTCTGTATGCCCTTGTGTACTCTGATCTCTCTAGGTGCCTTTCTGTCTTCTCCTCTCACTGGATGCCCTTCTGTTAACTTCTCACCCTGGATGCCCTTCTGTCCTCTCCCCTCTCCGGATGCCCTTCTCTCCTCTCTTATCTCTGGATTCCCCTTTTGTTTTCTCATCTCTCTGGATGCCCTTCTCTTTTCTCTTCTCTCTAGATGCCCTTCTGTCCTCTATTCTCTCTGGATGCCCTTCTGTTCTTTCGTCTCTCCGAATGCCCTTCTGTGCTCTTCTCTCACTGGATGCCCTTCTGTCCTCTCCTCTCTCTGGATGCCGTTCTGTCCTCTCCTCTCTCTGGTTGCCTTTCTGTCTTCTCGTCTCTCCCTATGCTCTTCTGTTTTCTCATGTCTCCCAAAGCCCTTCTGTCTTCTCCTCTCTCTGGATGCCTGACAATATTCTCCTCACTCTGGATAACTTTCTGTCTTCTCCTCTCTCTAGATGCCCTTCTGTAGTCTCCTCTCACTAGGAGACTACAGAATTCTGTCCTCTTCTCTCTCTGGATGCCCTAGGGTCTTCTCCTTTCTCTGAATGCCCTTCGGTCTTCTCCTCTCTATGGATGAACTTCTTTCCACTCCTTTCTCATGATGAACTTCTGTCTTCTCCTCTTTCTGGATGCACTTGTGTTCTCTGCTCTCTCTAGGTGCCCTTCTGTCCTATCCTATCTCTGGATGTACTTTTGTTCACTTCTCTTCCTGGATGTCCTTCTGTCCTCTCCCCTCTCTGGATGCCCTACGGTCCTCTCCTCTCTCTGAAAGCCTTTCTTTTCTCTCCTCTCTCTGGAAGCCCTTCTGTCCTCTTCTCTCTCTGGATGCCCTTCTTTTCTCTCCTATCTCTGGATTCCCTTTTTGTATTCTCCTCACTCTGGATGCCCTTCTCTTCTCTCCTCTCTCTAGATGCCCTTCTGTCCTCTATTCTCTCTTGATACCGCTCTGTTCTCTCATCTCTCTGGATGGCCTTCTGTGCTCTCCTCTCTCTGGATGGTCTTCTGTCCTCTCTTCTCTCTGGATGCCCTTTTGTGTTCTCTGCTCTCTGAATGCACTTCTGTTCTCCCCTCTCTGTTTATGTGTTTCTGTCTTCTCCTCTCTCGATGCCCTTCTCTTCTCTCCTCTCTCTGGATTCCCTTCTCTCCTCTCCTCTCTCTGGATGCCCTTCTGTTCTCTCCTCTCTCTGGATTCCCTTTTTGTCTTCTCCTCTCACTGGATGCCCTTCTCTTCTCTTCTCTTTCTAGATGCCCTTCTGTTCTCTTCTCTATCTAGATGTCCTTCTGTTTTCTCCCCTCTCTGTATGGCCTTTTTTACTCTTTTTTCTGGATGCCCTTCTGTTCTCTCCTCTCTCTGGATGCCCTACCATTATCTCCTCTCTAGATTCCTTTCTGTCTTCTGCTCTCTCTGGATGCACGACACTTTTCTCCTCACTCTGGATATCCTTCTGTCTTCTCTTCTCTCTAGATGCCCTTCTGCTCTCTCCTCTCTCTGGATGATATTCTGTTCTCTCCTCTCTCTGGATTCCCTTCTATCTTCTCCTCTCTTTGCATGCTGATCTATCCTATCCTCTCTCTGGATGCCCTTCTGTCTTCTCCTCTCTCCAAATGCCCTTCTGTTCTCTTCTCTCTCTGAATTCGCTATGTCTTCTCCTTCTCTGGATGCCCTTCAGTTCTCTCCTCTATCTAGATGCCCTTCTGTCTTCTCCTCTCTTTGGATGTCCTTTGTTCTCTCCTCTCACTGGATGTTCTTCTGACCTCTCCTCTCCATGGATGCCCTTCTGTCTTCTACTCTCTCTTGATGGCTTTCTATTCTATCCTATATCTCGATCCCTTCTGTCCTCTCCTCCCTCTGGAAGCCCTTCTTCTGTCTCTTCTTTCTGGATGACCTTCTTTCCTCACCTATCTCTGGATGCCCTTCTGTCCTCTCCTCTCTCTGGATGCCCTTCTGTCTTCTCCTCTCGCTTGATGCCCTTCTCTCCTATCCTCTCTCTAGATGCCCTTCTGTCCTCTATTCTCTCTGGATTCCTCTCTGTTCTCTCGTCCCTCTGGATGGCCTTCTGTGCTCTTCTCTCTCTGTATGCCCTTCTGTCCTCTCCTCACTCTGGATGCTCTTCTGTCTTCTCCTCTTTTCTTATGTCCTTCTGGTCTCTCCTCTCTCTGGATTCCCTTCTGTTCTCTCCTCTCTCCGGATGCCCTACTGTCTTCTCCTCTTTCAGAGTGACTTTCTGCACTCTCATCTCTCTGGATGCCCTTCTGTTCTCTCCTCTTTATGGATGCCCTTGTGTTCTCTCCTCTCTGCAGATGCTCTTCTGTCTTCTCCTCTCTCTGGATGCCCCCCTGCTCTCTCCTCTCTCAGGAATCCATTATGTTTTCTCCTCTCTCTGGATTTTCTACTGTCTTCTCCTCTCTCTGGATGCCCTTCTGTCTTCTCCTCTCTCCAAATGCCCTTCTGTTCTCTTCTCTCTCTAGATTCGCTCTGTCTTCTCCTTCTCTGGATGCCCTTCTCTCCTCTCTCTACATGTTTTTCTGTCCTCTCCTCTATCTAGATGCCCTTCTGTCTTCTCCTCACTCTGTATGGCCTTCTTTACTCTTTTCTGTGGACGCCCTTCTGACCTCTCCTTTCTCTGGATGCCTTTCTTTTCTCTCTTCTCTCTGTAGGCCATTCTGTCAACTCCTTTCTCTGCAAGAAAATCTGTCCTCTCCTATCCTCCGATGCCCTTCTGTTTTCCCC